>NW_022111324.1:42974628-42994696 GCF_000313985.2 Echinops telfairi | reverse complement strand
TTTTATATTACCTCCAAAAGTAAAACAATGAACTAAAACATATATATGAGTAGAGCAAGGAGGACATCTTGAGGTCATTTTAGAAATATACATGACATTCTTATACAGATCCCATACACTACTTATGATTCAAAAATCAAATTTCTTAACCTAAGTAGACACTTTCATTTTAAAAAAATATGTGTTTTGTTCTTCAGGAAAAACAAAATTCTCAAGAGCATTTAGAAAATACTAGAAAGCATTCTTTCTCTCAGTCACACCCACACATATATGCAAAGAGTGAAAAAAAACAGTTTTGTACTGAAAGATAAAATTTCAAAATAAGCAAAAGACTGTACACCAAAAAATTTCAGTAGAATGATTTTAAATATTTTTCTACAGTATTAAAAAGTCAAAGCTCTCAACACAGACAAGTTCAGTGCACAACATGATTCCGCCCTCTATCTGTTCTCTCCTGCTCCTAGAAAAACGAAAGGAACGCCTAACAGGAGGCTGACCTGCCTCACTCTGGCTTTCCTATGCACTTTGCGTTAAAGCTGGACTTGCTGGACCATTGACAGAACATTCTGGTTCCTCTGTGCCACTTGGTAGGGAACCTTCAGCCTCTTTGTTTCCTTCCGGGGTCTTGTCTAGGGCAGCAGGTGGACTAACGGAATTCATTTCCTGCTTTGGTTTGTCCACCTCATTAGCACAATCAATTTTATCTTCTTGGTTGCTGCATTTCTGGGCTTGTCCATTCTGGGCAGGGTAGGTGCTAGCCAGGATGTCATATAGGAATTCATATTGCTCCTGGTAAAGGAAAGAAATCACATGAAGAAAGTTTACATTATTATATTCATAGGAGATAAAATTAGAAAGAAGGAGTTACTGACTTGTGCAAGTCCTGGGTGATGTTCAGCTACACTGATATAGAGAACATTCTATTATGAATGGCTTAGTCCGTCTCTCCTTATAGTGCTAAGGGATGGACTGTAGGGCACTATTCAAAATTTATCTTCTAGCAAAACAAAACGAGTGCTCATTCTCCTCATGTGTCATGAGGTTTCTTGTTTGTATACTTTTACCTCATGATGCTGCATTTGCTATATGCTTATCCTCTTGTCTAAGGCCCACACATCATTTACTAATTTCAACAGGAATCCATTGCTTCAGGAAGCCTATCTTGCCCCCCAGAATAACTGAAGTGCCCTTTTCTGACACTGCACGTTTTACATTGTTTAGTAAACACTTGGCTCTGTGCCTCACTAATTAGGGAGATCCTTGATGGCAAGGGACATGATAGGCTCCCAAAACATCTTTATAAAGCAATATATGAGGGCAAACTATGATATATAATTAAAATTGGCACGCGTTTTAGTGAGCAATTAAGCTAATGTGATGGCCTATTTTTTTCCAGGCTATCATCTATTGCTGCTAACACCCTTAGATAATACATGGTGGAAGGATCAAAATGTTCACTTTTCAGCTTCTTCTGTCCACATTCTCTGCAATGTGACTTTATGGCCCCTTTAACAAGAAGAGGAGTTGAGTCTGGACTGGCCTTGGCACTTGGTTGACTACTGGAATGCAGAGGACATCTTGTGTCAGTTTCAAGCCTGGGATTCAAGTATGGGTTTGACACACTTCCGTTCTCCATCTAAAACGTTGGCCACCTTTATGTAAATAAGGCTAGCCTTTTGGATGGAGGAGAGACATATGGCCTACATGTCATTGTTCCTGAAGCTGAATGCCAGCCAACTGCCAGCCCACAGGCAATGGAGGTCAATTTACACCAGTTAGGTCCAGGAGAACCATGAGATGATGACATACAATTGTGGAGTTTGGCACAAGTTGGCTACCTCTAAGGAGACCAGTAGACCCATCCCATTGAACAGCATTGAACTATAATATGTGATATTTTTAGGCCACTAAAGTTCTGAGGTCATCACGTTTATGGCAGCATTACTGGAGGTGGAATTCCCCAGTAAACCAAACCGAGATGCTTGCTGACTGATAGTGCTCCTACATGAGAGGTCAAAACCAAAAGGAAGGGCATCAGGACATTCATGAGCATTTTAAGAAACCAAGAGTTTATTGTTCATCAACTGCAACCTATTTTAGGCAAACTCTTGTTAGTTAGGTCTCTCACTGACATTAGCGACAATTCAATAGGGATTATCATGTAGAAAGTGACAGCAAGAAAATAAAACTGTCAAAATCAAAATGCAAAATATGTTCAACGCAAGAGTGAAATGTACTTACAAATGAGGAAACCATTCCTGGCCTAGCTTTGCGAAGAGACTTTACAACTTGGAAAACATCTATCACAGCTTCTGTTTCTGCACTTTCCAAGAGATTGAATAAGGCACAAAATACTCCTGTTTGCTGAGATCCATCTCTGTAAAAGGGAAAAAAGGGGGAAAGGGATAACATAATTCTACATTTATGGAGAAAGTGATATTTATTAAAAATTGAAATAGAATATTCTCCACTTCATAGTTACAGTCACTATCTTATTCTTAAAGCCAAATTACGTATGCCAAATCAATTCTTGAAAAAGGTTTGAAGCTTGGAAATATTGCAGGGGCAGTGAATTGTTGAATGTGGCTCTTTAGCCAAATTCCCACCAAATGACATTTTCCTGCATGGGTCTGAGAAGAAGGTGGGGGATTCAACTGATATGATTCACCTGTGAGTAATTGCAAACAGGATTCTTTGGGTGCTATCCTGCTGTGTATAAAATGAGTCCTCTGAGGAGGAGAAGGGATCATATTAGCAGCAAGAGCCAGGAGTGGAGCATGTTCTCTGGGCCTGAGATAACTGTTTAGTGAACCCTCTAGATCCCGAAGACGGCGGTAACACCAGAGGAGCAGCAGTAGAATGAGGAGCCACAGCATCGAACAGAGCTTGGGACTTCCCAAGCCATAGAACAAGTAAAGCTGAGTGCTTTTGTGCAGTAGACTGGCTTTCAGAGTGGGGTGCTCTGCGTACTTGATTGGAGAAGATTGTCTTGCTCACCCACAGAGGTGGAGCTGAATGTCTGTGCTGAGACTTACTGGAGTGAGGGGCCCCTGGGCACTTGATTCAGGGATCTGGGTTTGCTGACCCATGGAACTGGAGCTGAATGCCTTCAGATTGAGGCTTCTATCAGGGTAGTGTGCCCCTATGGGGATTTACTAGCAGGTCTGAAAGAACTTTATAACATGTCCTGATAAATAACTATGCTGAGCATTTATTACTTGAATTACAATTTGTTAAGTTTATATAAGTAAATAAACCCTTTAATGATGAATTTTATCAGTGAATTGTGTGTATTGCAATGGATATTAGAACACAGAGGTAAAATAGAAAACATTAAATAAAACAGCACAAATATTATCCTATAGTTTTAAGATATTTGTGCCAAAATTTAAAAATATGTTTTCTTTTCTCCAGTGCACTATAGATTTTAATGCATTTTTACTTACATCTAAAGTTGTTAGGGCAAGAACATGTATTATAACTTGGTAAACGAAAAAATGAAGACTGAAAACAAACAAATGCTAAAAAGTATATATTTCTAAAAGTTTGATTCTAGCACATGTAATTCAAAAACTATTAATGAGCCATCATAAAACCTCTAAAAACATTTCAGTAGATTTAAATTTCTCAATTTATTTTACTATCTCCCATTTCTTATTCACTTTAACATTATTCATATAAAAGTTTGCTATTATTTACCTTCTTTCAAAATGATATTGAAGGTGAATTAGTATGCATATTGCAGATAAAGTTGAAGAGTCTAAATAACATAAACTAATAAAGTCTAGTATTATGATTTATATTATTCAAACCTTTTCTTTTTGAGACCATTACAAAATTAATGCTAGGTCAAAAATCAAAGTGGCTAAACATTTAGATTGAATTTAAAATATAATTTAAGATATGTTTATTGAAGGCAAAGCATTCAATAACATCTCTGGACTCTATAACATATAATAGAGTGGATCAATGCATATGATCATGTATTAAGTAAATATAGTCATCCATCTATTTGGCATTATAGCCTTTCATTAATTTATCCAGAATATATTATATTGCAGACTCAATTTCAAGTACTGCAAATTCAAAGATGATATGATACTGAGCATTAAGGTATCTGAACTACTACATGTAAAATATCTATTATAATTCTATAAAACTCATGCTAAAATTAAAAAGCACTCTCATCAGATCAGTTCTGACACATAGTGATCCTTTATATAAGATTTTCAAGGCTGTAAGTCTTTACAGGAGCAGACAGCCTCCTTTTCCTTACATGGGGCAGTTGGTGGTTTTGAATCTCCAACTTGCCGTTAGTACTCCAACACTTCGTGATTTTACCACCAAGGCTCCGTCTGGCAGTTAGGAGAGTGATGCATACATGAGAGTGATTACTCCATAAGAATTTTTTCACTGCGATCATGTGCTATATATTTATTATACGAGAACGTTTGAACCAGGCCAGCCAATTAAGAGCGATTCTTAGAGCACATCCTAGCAAGCCCCACCTACCTGCAGTGAATGAGGACAGGCACATTCTTGTGACACTTCAACCCTTCAGAATTCTTGGGAAGTTTCTCCTTGAGGCTCTGAATCATAGAGATTAATTCTTTGGGTTTGGCAGGAAGTTCTTCTACATTCCACTTATTATATTGATACTGATACACAGTTCTGCAATCTTTTCTCTGAAATCAGAAATGAAGGCAGCATTAAGTTGGGTGAAATTCAGTCCATCGTATAAACTGACAATTTTATCCACAATTTCTTTCCCTTTTCATCGCTGAAGAACTTTATTCTGAAATACTGTTTCGATAGTTGTTTGCTTTCATAGAATAATTTATATTAATTTTGCTACCAGATCAATGACATCAAAGATATAAATGCTTGAAATTATTTATATACCTTGGCATGTCTCAGTTCAAAAGCACGGATGGTATAAGCTGAAGATGTATTTGTGTCTTTCATATCAACTTCTATATCTCCATACGTTTGTTTTCCTTCTCCCCAGTACTGAGCACACGTTTCCTTGAGGAGGAGAAAAAACAGAAAAAAGTCAAGAAACTCACTAGCATTCTGTTTGGAATTTAAATTAGGTGAAGAACTTCTCCCTTTCTTGCCCTCTCTTTCCTTCTCCCATCTCTTTCTGTATCTATTCTGCTACTCTTTATTTCCTACCCTATCTCTCCCTTTTTCTTCCTTTCTATACTATGTAAAGCATTAATTGCATTGAACAATTGATACCCAAAATCAATTTTAAGCATTTGGGGGAATCATTCAACAAATATGCGATTCCTTTTCTATTAAAGAGAACCTGGAAATTACTAATGCAACTAGGAAATTGAGGGAGCACTGCCATACATAATGTAGGCAGTATAGACTGCACAGTGCTTTTGCCTTCCATACCCATATCAGAACCCTCTTCAAAATCTACAGACTGAGCTGTAGACAGCCAGCAGTCCTCCACTGACTAGAATCTACAGACTGAGCTGTAGACAGCCATCAGTCCTCCACTAACTAGAATCTACAGACTGAGCTGTAGACAGCCATCAGTCCTCCACTAACTAGAATCTACAGACTGAGCTGTAGACTACCATCAGTCCTCCACCAACTAGAATCTACAGACTGAGCTGTAGATGACCATCAGTCCTCCACCAACTAGAATCTACAGACTGAGCTGGAGACTACCATCAGTCCTCCACCAGCTAGAATTTATAGACTGAGCTGTAGACAGCCAGCAGTCCGCCACTAACTAGAATCTACAGACTGAGCTGTAGATGACCATCAGTCCACCACTAACTAGAATCCATAGACTGAGCTGTAGACTACCATCAGTCCTCCACTGACTAGAATCTACAGACTGAGTGTAGACTGCCATTAGTCCTCCACTAACTAGAATCTACAGACTGAGCTGTAGACTGCCATCAGTCCTCCACTAACTAGAATCCATAGACTGAGCTGTAGACTACCACCAGTCCTCCACTAACTAGAATCTGTAGACTGAGCTGTAGACTGCTTTCCGTTCCCCACTAACTCAAGCCACTCTGTAACTCCAATGGGCCTTCAAGGAAGAGATTGCATCTTTTGGAGATTTGCAATTGTATCTTGATAGCCCGCAGCGCAGATAGAGTTATATACATGGACATAATATCTGAGCAAAGGGTTAGACTTAAGAATGAGGAAAGCACAGAAGAATGTCTTCTCTCTGTAAACTAGTGTCCACTATCCACTGACCAGTATTTGTTGACCCTAATAGGCATCCATACCCAAATAGTGTTTTATGTCTTGCATCTCATGATTTAGGGAAAAAAAGAAAGTTTGTAGAATCACATGCTGGTAATATTTAAAATATTTCTTTTATAATAAGAACAGCTTGCCTCAACAGTAAAAGGTTTTGTTTTAGTTATGTGCATGGGTAGGGAGTGAGGGAGAAAGGAGAGTTACAAAGAAGTAACAACATAAATCATGAATCTCATTGTATGCTTATGAGGCTATTTGCTGAATAAACTTGAGTATATATTAGATACTGTTTTTGATGCTAAAATTAAGAGATATTTAAGGCAGAGGAATTTTTAATAATAACTCTATGTACTAAGGAAAAAATCCAATGTAAATCATTAATTGAGGAATGAAATTTGATTTCACCTCCAATGATAGCCTTTAAGGGTAATAAATTTTTATATTAGAATAAGAAGGAGGGATTGTTTTAGATAAGCTGTTGAAGAGTTTTTATTCACTAAAAGAATAGGAAACATAGGAAAGGAGAAAGAACTTAAGTGCATAGAGTGTTATTAAATTAAAACTGATGAGAATAAAAAATGGCATATTAAGACTCAATGAAGAAACCTATTTGCCCATAGTGAAGAGTGTGTAAACTGGAAAAATGTGTGGAAAGCAAAAATATATGTGAAGGCCCAGTTAGTAAAGGTCTTAAATATTAGACTACGGAGTTGTAATTTTACTTTGAAGAAAATAGAGGGGAGGTCAATCTGTCAAGAAAACATAGCTATAATAAATATATACACAACCAGTGACAATACTCCCAAGTACATGAAACAACTCTAACAGCATTAAAAAGAAAAACATACAGTTCCACAATAATCCTGGGAGACTTCAATATGCCACTTTCATGAAGGACAGAAAAACTAGAAAATTGGATAACAACAGAATATCCAAATTTCACAATAAAATTACCTTATAAATAGAACACTTCACCCAAGAAGAGTAAAATATACATTATTTTCCAACACATATAGATCACTGTGAAGAATAGACTGTATTCTATGTCAAAAAGTAAGCCTCATAGAAAAAATTAAGAACATCAAGATAATACAAAGCATCTCTCTGATCACAATGCTGCAAACATATAATCAGCAACAGGAAGAACAAGAAAAAATTAAATATCTGGAAAATGAATAACCTATTTATTTAAAAACAACTCAGTAATAGAACAAAAAATACATATTTTCATTCTAACCTCAAATGAAAATGAAAACAAACATAATCAAATCTCACTGCCCTCATGTCAATGCCAATTCTTAGTGACCCTCTACAACAAAGTCGAGCTGCCCCTGAGTTTCTGAGCCTGTATCCGTCTACCAGAGCTGCCGGTGCGTCCAAACTGCTGTTCTTGCAGGTCCCAGCCCACCAGGTAACCACTCTCAGGACAGCACTGGAAAAGCAGCGATCAGAGGTCCCTTTGCAGCAATTATGCACACACACAGAAAGAAGAAAGGGCCCACATCAAACACATATAACTCGAACAATTATAAAACAGCAGGAAAAGATGCCCACAGATACCAGAGAGGGGGAAACAATGAAGATTAGATCCTCAATAGATGAAACCAAAATAGAAAAACAATAGAAAAAAAAAATAGCAAGGCCAGAAGATGGCTCTTTTAAAGGAAAAATTAAAAACAGCAAAAAGAACTGGTCAAATTGACATCAGAAAAGCAGGAGAAGCAAATGACAGAAATATTAAAATAAGATGGGTGACATTATAAAAATGATCATAACAGACTCTAGGGAAAATTTTCACTACAAAAATCTTAAAACCTGGGGGAAATGGACAATTTTCTAGAAGTGGATTATTTATTTGAGCTAACACAAAACAAGGTACAAAAAATGAATATACTCATAGTAAAGAAAATATATTTTTTTAATCCCAGCAAAATAAGTCCTGGCCTGCAGAGTGCCCTGTACATTATTACTGGGGAATTCTATCAAACATTCAGAGAAGAGCTCAGATCAATACTTTCCAACTATTCCAGAGCATAGAAAAATAAAGAATACTCCCAAATACATTCTATGAGGCCACATAATTTTGATGCCAAAGCCAGGAAAACACACACACACAAATAAAATTACATATCAATAACCCTCATGAAAATAGATGCAAAAATTTTAAACACAATTTAGCCAGTAGAATTTAACAGCATATCAAAAAACTAATATGTATGACCAAATGGGATACCTATCAGGTGGGCAAAGAAGGCTAAACATTACAAAATTAATCAATGTCATCTACCAATATTATGAAATAAATCAATGTAGTCTACCACATGAATAAAAGAAAAGAAAAAAAATCACATAATAATCTCAATCAATAATGAAAATGAATTTAGTAAAGTTCAAATCCCTATCCTGATAAAAACTGTCTGCAAAATAGAAATAACAGTGAAATTCCAGAACATAAAAAAGAGAATTTATACCAAATAAACAGTCAATATTATTCTTAATAGAGACAGACAAAGAGCAGTTCCCTTAAGAATAGAAACCACACAACATCTGTCTCTTATCCCCATTCTTATTCCACATTTTACTGGAAGTACTTGCTAGCGCAAGGAGGCACGAAAGGACAATAAAGGGCACTCAATGAGGTACAAAAGAAGTAAAACTACCCCTGATTCAGAGATGGTATGATCCTATACATACAAAATCCTAGCTTCCACAAGAAAGCTACGGGAACTAATAGCAAAGTAACAGGAAAAAGATCAGCATACAAAAATAAGTTGAACTCCTCTACACCAACAAAGACAATGTCAAAAGGCAAATTAGAGAAACAATATCATTTTTAATAGCTCCTCCAAAGTTAAGACACTTAGGAGTAAGTATAACCAAGAACATAAAAGACCTATACGAAGAAAACCTCAAAATACTACTGTAAGAAACCTACATAAATGGAAAACAGACAATGTTCATAGCTATGAAGACTGAATATTGTGAAATTGTCAATATTACTCCCAGGATTTTTATATACCGTAATATTGATCCAAACCCCACTACCATTCTTTAACATTATGAAAAAAATAATCAATATTATATGGAAAGGAAAGATACATTGGATAAGTAATAGGAGGCCTCACAGTACCTGATCGCAGAATTTACTACACAGCCATGGTAGTCAAAATAGTGTGATACTGATACAATGACAGAAACACAGACTAATGGAACAGAATTGATCATCAAAATGTAAATCCATCCTCTTATTGAAGCTGATCTTCAGTAAAGTGTCAAAGTGCATGAATGGGGGAAAATTCAATCTCTTTAGCAAATAGTCCTAGCAAAACTGGAGATCTCTCTGCAGAAACCTGGAACAGAACCCTTGCCTCACACCATACGCAGAACTAACTCAAAGCAGATGAAAGATGTCAACAAAGCCTAAAACCATAAAGATCATGGAATAAAAACAGGAGCAATACTAAGGGTCCTGATAGACAGCATATATGAATACCAAACAAGCTAAAAACATACAAGCATTAGAAGATGAACTGGACAGATGAAACTTCCTGACCAATGAAATACGCATCCTCATCAAAAGATTTTTCCAACTATTAAAACAGAACTTACAAATGGGGCAGAGGCTGAGAGGGATTGGCTATCCCACATTCATCAAGGGGATAATATTTAAACTTTATAGAAAACATCAAAACCTCAATGACATAAAAAATCCCAATAAAATATAGACAAAAAATATGAACAGAAATTTCACCAAGGAAGACATCCAGGCAGCTAATAAATACATGAAGAAATCATTAGCTTAGAAATAATTTATAATCATTAGCTGTTAGAGATGCAAATCACAACTATTAGATACCACCTATCCCCAAGAATAACAGCACCAATTAAAAAGAAAAGAAAGAACAAATGTTGGTGAGGCTGTGGAGAGATTGGGACACATAAACACTGTGGGTGAAATATATAAAATTGTACAACCACTTTATTACAGTGCTTCTTTAAAAAGCTAGAAATAGAGATAGCATTAGATCCAACAATTCCACATCTAGGTATCTACCCAAAGAAATAAGAATGTGACAAACAGAGTGTCTATGATCATTGCGGTGTGATTCACAAGAGCAGAAAGAAACCATTGAGGAGTCAATCAACATATGAATAGATAAAATGAATTGTGGGACATTCACGTGATTCAATACTACAAAACAATAAAGAATAACATAAAATCAGGAAAATATCTCCTGACAAAAGAATTTGAAGCACATCACATATAGTGAAATAAGTGAATCACAATGTAAAATTACAAGTAGTGCATGAAGCACTCATAAAAACAAGGGCTCAAGTAGAATGTAAATGCTTTGAGAATGATGAGGGCACAAATGTACAAATGTGCTCGACATACAATGGATGTATATATGGATTGTGATAAGAGTTCTACGAGCCCCCAATAAAATAATTTTTTTTAAAAGAGAAAGTTTACACACACACACAAAAAAGCATTTGATGGGAGAGGAAGATACTGACTAGACAGATAACACACAATACAGGAGAAGTCGGCACAACATGGACAAGGCAAAAAAAGAGACTGAGAAGCACTCAAAAATACAGGACAACTTCAGTTAGGAGCCCTGGTGGTGCAATGAGTTAAGCACAGCGCTGTTACCAAAAGGTCAGGGGTTCATAACCACCAGGAACTCTGCAAGAGAAAGATGAGGCTGTCCATTCTCATCAAGACTGACAGCCTTGGATGCCCTATGGAGCAATTCTGCTTTGTCCTACAGAGTTGCTATGAGCTGGAATCAACTTCAAAGCAGTGGGTGGACATAATATAGACAATCCTAAAATATAATAAATATATTATATAATAATATAATAAATATATTATATAATAATATAATTATAAATATAATATGTATAATTTACAAATAAGTATAGAAGAAGCCAGGTATGTAAAGGAATGTCAGAGGGTGTAAGAGAACACACGCACATGCAGACATGTTTGGTTGTGACTATTTCAACACATAGTACAGACGCCACATATATATTGCATGGACAATAGATCACACAAAGTTCATACTCATGGGAACCTCTCAGAAATAAAGAAACACCTTGTAGGCATAGGTCCTAGGCTCAAAGGTGAAGGATTACAGACCCAGGGAACATCTATACCTATTGGGAAAATATACTAGTTCATAAAAGCAATGTTCTGCATCGTACTTTGGTGGGTAACATGTAGGTCTTCAGAACTTGAGCGTTTTGATACAAGTACCTCTTCCTGAGGTACTATTGTTCTTTCTCCAGGTGGAGCAAAGGAGAGGCGAGGAAACCAGAGGCTCAAAGGAGCAAGAAATCCAAATGACAAGGGACCACATGAACTACGAGAGCTGAGACGCAAAAGCACACACACACACAGACACACAGTGCAACACTTGGCTAAAACTACCTGTCAATCTGACTAGGATCACAACAGAGGGGCCCAGAGTGGGAAAAATGTAGAACAAAAATATCCACCAAAAGACCATTTACTAGTCTGAAAGAAACTAGAGAAACCGCTGGGATTATGAGCCTAAAATCACTTTCTAGCTGAACCATAGCCACTGCCTTCAAGTCAATTCTGATTCCTAGGACCCCATAAGCTAGAGTCGAACAGCTTCACAAGGTTCCTGGGGTCGAATATCTTCACAGAAGTAGACGGCTGTTCGTCCTTGCGAGGAGTGGCTGGTGCGGTTGAACTGTGGAAGCGTTTCGGTTAGTAGCCCAGTGCTTCACTGCGAATAGCAGGCCCAGCAGACAAGATAACAATGGAGAGGAATGTGGTCCTTAGAAGAGTTCATTAACTTGGATGAAAAGGACATGTGCTCCAAAGCAAAGACGAGAAGGCAGGACAGGATAGCACATCCCGAGGAAAGGAAAGAGCCCCCGCGGGGACTTGAGGCGTGTGCTGACGTATTAGGGCGGACGCAAGCAATGCCAGGAGCACGCTATAGTCCAAGGATCTAACGGAACGAATGCGCTCCGCTCACTTTCACCTAAAGCACAATGGAAAGTATTTTTCAAAGAAAACAGAGGATATGAGCCTGTTGTTTTATTAACAGATGTCACGGGACGGACAACGATGTGGCTAACCTGTGAGATGGGCAGAGATGGCCAGGAGGAGGGAAAAACCTGAGCCATGACCTGGATTCAGCGAACGTGATCGCGGCCAACAATCGGATGAAAGTGACAAAATTGAACAAATGCAATCGAGTGACCGAGAGATGAAAAAGATATGGGAATGGAGACCAAGAAAGTAATCCAACAATGGAGAATAATTGCACGGTAGGGTGACAGAAAAGCTTTCTTTTGGGAAAAAAAAAGACACACAGAAGTACGAACCTGATCTCCATTGTTCAGCTCTGTCAGCATAACGATGACTTTGACTTTCCTTTGGAATATCATCTGCCAAAAGTCACCGATGGTCTCTTTCAGGGGCCCCTGAGCAGCAATCATAACTTCAGGCTTCCAGTAACTCTGAATAAGAACGATGAGGAGACTGTTATGGTTAACTGAAGAGAACAATAAATTCTTCAAACAACTATTAGGTAAATAGAGTCCCTTAGTTTGAAATCACTGCTGCTACATAATCATATTTTTTTAAGTTAAGATTCTTAAATCCAAGCAACAATGTAGTACCTATATATAAAATCACCAGCTAATGATAATTCTTAGTTAATAGGATAGATACAATCAAGATTACCAAAGTCCACTGCTATTGAGTGAATTCTGACTCATAGAGCTCCTATAGTAACCCTGTAGGATAGAGTAACCTGACCCACAGCCGATTCTGACCCATAACAACCCAGTATAGCGTGTCCTAGACTGTAAATCTTTGATAAGAAGATTTGTCTCCTCTTTCTACCGGAGAGCGGCTATTGGGTTTGAATTTTCCATTTGGATATCTGAGACTACAAATCTTACCAGAGCAGGCAGCCTTATAATCTGGATTAGAATTTTGGAAAACTAACAGGTTTCCCCGTTTCAAAAAATACAACAAAACTGTTTTCTTTAAAAAGACAGTGGATTTGTAAAATGGAGTTGCTAAAGCAATTCAAATGTTCTTCATCGTGTCTCTGGTTTAATTAATGTCTTCAAATTCCTATAATAGCTTTTATACTGAATAAAGAAACAATGAAAAATTAAACTAATATTCTATGAATGTGAGTTTCAGAAACATTTGGAAAATGTGTAACCCCAACAGTATATATTCATAAATGTTATTTTGACTGCTTCAAGTTTAAATGTTTGAGTGCTCACTTTAATAAAAAGAGATAAACACGTGACACAGATCCACTTAATAATTCATAAAATCTGAATAAAAGTTTTGAGTAAGCAACAGCCTTCGGATTTTGATTAGTCTGTAAATCAGCTCCCTAGATGTGTACATTTTCAAAATATTTGTATTATCACCAATCTTGTTTAAATTAAGATGCTTGTAACCATGTACGTCATGAAATATAACCAGATTATGATTTTATCTTTAATATCTTTCAGTATTTAAGTGAATTAAACCATAATACTAAAAAATTGAGCAAAGCTTTCAAAGTGTCAATCAACATAGAGTCAGACAATTCTGTCAGAGCGTCAGAGGAAGCACCTAATTGTGTCATGCATTCCTTAATGAAGAGCCGTGAATAACCTGGGTCTATGTTTCGAAGAGTCGGGCTGGGCGTTGGCACGCGAAGGACCTACCATGATGAAAGAGGCGTTGATGTACTTGCTGGGCTCCTCGCAGTCGCTGTCCTCATCAGACGACTCGTCCGAGTCACGTTCGCTTTCCTTGCTTGTTTCCAGCTCATGTCTGAGGGGCACTCTGTTAAAGTCATCTACGTAAAGAAAAGCGTGTGCATCAGTTCCGCTGTAAAAAAATCAGGGCTCTGCTTGATTGTCACAAGCATATTATCAGTTAAGAATTTATGGATCATTTTATGTTGGTGTTGGTTTACATAACAGGTTATATAAAACTCCTAACTAATTTTTGTGGAATGGTGCTTTATATAAAATTTAGTGTTCACTGATTAACAAAATACTTTTAAAATCTAATGGCGGGGTGTGGGACACTCCTAAGGGGTGCAAAACGCCCTCATGAGACACAATTGTGCTTAAAAAAGATATCAATGATGTTCCATCTGATTAGTCAATGTTTGATGTATCTCATTTCCCATAGAATATCATTATTTTGCTTGATATACACTTAAAATATACTAAGTTAGGTATTGTTTTTCAGTTCTACCCTATTAATATTAAACTGATCATTTTAAATGCTTCTGATAAATTATGATTTATTCCAGAAAATTATTTAGTCCATAATTTCTATTTTGTAAGTTTTCAATTATAATAATGTGGCCAAATAATATAAGTAACAACATCACCATCAATTCCTTATTTTAAAAATGTATAAGTAATTCTGGATAAAACAAGTAGGTCAATGAAACACTGACCACATTTATCTGCTTCTATCGGCCTGGGTTACATAGTTTCTTTGCTCACTCTACTGTGTACCATGAAGTCAATTATAGTAGTACCAACTGTGGTCCTAGAAAGACGTTTAAATAGTAAAATTAAGTCTTCAGAACTGTATATTTTGAGCAATTACACAATGATAATTTTTAAAACAAGTATCTACATAGGACCAAAGGGTCCACAGATTTATTTAAAGGCTGTGAGGAAGGGAGTGTAAATGGAAGTCAAACAGCTAGAAAAGAAATAACAAGACTGCTCACCGACGTAACAAATCTAACCAATGTCACTGGCCATTCTATCTAAAGGATGTATAATGGGAGTGGGTTTTACTGTGTATGTTGTCAGTGAAAATAAATTAGAAAAAATGGAAAGAAAGTTCAATGCCTGACAGTTTATAGAGTAAGTACTCTGCACCCTTTTTCAAGCTCATATAGCTAAAGAAGAAGATTCAGAGAACTAAAGTATGCAATGTTTTGTATTTGGAAATAATCTTGACTAGATGAAGCAAACTAGCAGTGAGTGAGAACCAGTAATGGAGACATGGTTTTTTGTCCCAACTGTAGACGTTTCATTTTCTAGCCAACTATTTCTGTAATAATTGGTAGAAGAAGCAAACAAGCAAACACTGAGTTCAGTCTGTTCACAGATCTAAATCCCCCGTAACTGCTAGGGCATTCAAAGTATTTCCGATAAGTAAACATTAAATAGTTTGTTGACTTCATCTATACTGCTAACCCCAAACTGAAAATGTCCTTCAAAGCTCGTCTCCCCACATTATACAAACCCCTAAATACCATAACTTTTCTGATATAAAAATAAATTAAAATAAAATACATACACGGAATGATATTAGAATTCCTGTTTTTACTTTTATTCTCTTCTTGGTTCCCAATGTGCTGTACCCTCCAACTCCGATATGAAGGAAGTCTCTATGAGGAGAGGGAGAAGAGTGGAAAAAAACATTTCAATTTAAAAAATAATGATCAATTATTTAGCATGCTCCCTAAAAAACGTGAACATATTTCATTGAGGTTTGTAAAATTTGCATTCACTCCTTATAGGTAAACATTTTAAGGTTTGCTTTTAAATAGTTTCTTCATATATTGATCAGTGTTTTAATACTTTTGGCATGGTGATTTTGATACATTTATATAATATGATATATTTCTTCTGGAAGAGCTGCTGGATGGCAAGTAGAATCTTTTTCTTATAATACGGTGATGTTGCTATTCATCTTACAAAAATCAATGGTAAGTTATTTTAAAGCATCAGAAATAAACTTTCCAGGCACAGCATTCACAGAAGACTTGGCATATGCTTCAAATTATTGATACAGATAGGTAGATAGACAGGTAGGCTGGTGGATAGATAGACAGATAGATTGATATACAGGTACAGACATAGGCACAGGCATAGGCATAGATAATTGCTATTTATGTCTTCCAGACTGGTTTCTTTTTCACCCAGAGTAGTGAATCAGTCAGCAAAATGCAGCTCTCAAATCATTTAATCATTCTCTCTTCCTACTTAGTCCAGTTCCCTTTCACTTCCTCCTCAACAAACATCACCACGTTCTGAACTGGCTTCTGCACACGCAATCCAGCCTTCCCCAGTCCTTCTCAAACACACGAGAGCGGGCACGTTCTTTCCAGGCATTGTAGCCGCTTCCCATCATCCTTCAGAAGCCTAAATGCCCCGGATCACCACGCTGTGTCTGATTAAAAGGAATTTCTGGTCTTATTCTGAAACTTCTAAATGGATCCATTTGGTAGTTTGCACAGAGGCTCAGTAAACGGGAAATCTTACATGGAAGAAAAAAGTTTAAAATTTTAAGATAAGTGAGCAATTTGGGAATAGCTATGCCAACTGTCTTGAAGTCACAGTGAACTACGTCTTCCGTCAGCTGTCAGCGTAATTGCCTAAAATATAGGTTAGGACACATTGACTCATTACTTTCTGTCTGTCAGTTCCAGCCAGTTCAGCTTCCTAAGCAGTCATAAACTCCTCTAATTATTTCCTTTACAAACTGAAACCAGATGCAGTTTTTAAAGGTGAGATACTACATTGCCTTTGGCAGGCCAATTTTGTGGCTCTATACTATTATTTTGACATTTTATTTTATACCAGCTTAATGAGGAACTGTTTAAAATGCTGGCTGTAGAATCAGATTTCTAGATTCAGTCTCTGATATAATAGTCGTGTTGTTTCAGGCATTTCTCTTCAATTCTCTGTGTCTTTGTTTCCTCATCTGTGCCTCAGTGGGCTGTGGTTAGGTCTAAATGATCAAGCTATGTCAAGTGCATAGACAGCCCCTGAAAGACAGCACTCAATAAAAGTTAGTGACTATAATTGCTGCTGTTGTCATCGCCGTCCTTACCTGGAATTCCGCCTCTAGTGGAGACGGTTCACTAGGGGGATCTTTTTTCTTCAGGTTTTGTAGATACGGATGCAATGTAGACAAGCTCACTTCTGTTTCCCCAAACTGATTGTATTCCACCAAGGCCTGATGGATCAAGATGTACTGTGCCTATAATTCCAAAGGAAAGTACAAACAGCTTATGATCCAAAGAATCACATCAAAATAAAATGTGCATTCTTTTATTTTTCTCATATTGTGATAAGGTATGCATATAAAAAAATGACATGTAGCACATTCACATATTCTGGAGTTGACCCTCACAGATTTTTCTGAAGTATAAGACCATTTATTTCAGATTGTTTCTGGGAAAAATAAATACTTTGCTAAATAAAGTAGGCATCTATTATGTAGTATATAGTTATTGTTTCATCCCTAACTATTAAAAATATATCTGATTACTCTGATACTATTATTGAGTCAGCAAATCATATTACTCATCGATGAAACTATTATGCATTTCATTCAGAATGCAAGTTGAAACTGTATAGAAGATATTTTGAAATATTTTAGAACTTTTAAAAGAAAATTGCTTGGATAAAAATATAGTAAACTCAGATTCAAACATTCCTAACTATTTGTTCTATTCACATTCAGTATTTTGAAAGAAAGAGTAAATTTTTGGTAAAATTTAACCTCTTTACCAACACTTCTAGTCCAATTAACTTTGCTATATCCTTTCACTCTATTTTATTTATTTATTATCAATTCTAGTTGGAATTTAATACATATAAACATATTCCATATTTCAATAACATCCAGTAGAATTGTATTTATTTTTCACAATGAAAATGGTACCAATCTTTTTTTAACACTTCTACATTAACACTTATGTACCTAGAATCATTGTAGGAGGCCAAGTCAAAAAGTATTGTTAAATGCACTGGTTTACCCAAACGAAATGCATTAATGCCTCTGATATCAGTGGATGGCTGCAGATAAATTTTTCAGTTATACACTAATCTTAGTTTTGTAAGGGTTCCTTCTGAGAGATAAAATTCAACAGAAACAGTGGCTTCTTTGGGGATTTCCTGGGCCAGTTAAATTCAAAGCAGATAAATCAACTTTTGGGGATCCCAAAGAGTAGAGAGAGCCACAGATGACAGCATGGGACTTCTAATGAAGAAGGTTTAAGAAAATGGAAAACTGGATTGGTGAGCCAGGTCAGGAAAGTCCCATCAAGGAATTGTTTCTATCACGGCAATGCACCTGCTCAGTCTGCTTAGGTCCCAAGAGCTGTCTTAGGAGAATTTGGTTAAAGGAATTTGCCCCATCTGTAGGATACCTTCTAGTCCTTATCTTGCCCTTTGGGGCTTCTTGTTCTTCAAAATCAAATAATATTGAAAAGGAACACAATTTGAATGCCTGTATGATGTCCAAAGAACTGTTTGATAGGCCATAGATCAAAGAGCACATAGTTCATCAGGAAAGGGTTATAAAGATGGAAATTCTACTTTCTGAGTGTATAGACCTTAGTAGAAGATATCTGGAAAACAATAGCTTCACATATTGATATTGTGTTTAACAAAGGTATGTGTGATTTTGCAGCAATACTTTTTTAACTTATTCTAGCATATTTTATGTTTTCTAAAAAATGACATGCATGGTACCCTGCAATGCTTTATTTGGCAACTTCATTCACTCGTTTCCCTCATATCTGTCCATAAATCAGACATACAAGGAGTTCCTTTCTTTTTCAGCTGCTGCATAGCATTCATTGAATAGAAGGTCCGCCTGTCCACATAGTGTCCACTCGTTCCTCCACTGATAGGTAGCTAGGCCGCTTTGCTGTTCAAGCAGCAATGGAATGCAGTGCAAGTTCTTATACATGCTTCCAGTTGCACACAGCAAAGTCTTTTTCTTGGGTAAATATACACAAGTGGGGTGGCATAAGCAATTATGAGTTTTTCCAATAATGAGGACCACTGATAGTTACATTAATAAGGACCAGCTGTAGTTACTGGATGCACGCTCTCTGGCAGGAACTTTTCTGAGCGCTCTGCTTTGCTTGCAGTATGATATTTGCCGCAACCACGCTCTGATGTAAGTACTTTCATTATCGCTGTTTTACAGAGGACTTAACTGAAGCACAGAAAGATTGCCACTTTCATGAGATGCTGCCAAAATGCTTTCCAATTCACAGCCCCATTCATGGTGTGAGAGTAGTTCTTTCCCTATAGTAGTCTATCAACATTAAATATTTTCAGAGATGTTCCTATGCAGTGTGTGTAAACAGTATTGACACTGACTATGGGGTACAGGTTTCCTGCTTTGAATTGGGGTGGCGGACACACCCAGAATTGCTACTACGGGGTCATCTGGGAGTTCAATGTTCAGGTTTTTGCGGCGTCACTACACCATGCTATCTCATTATTTAAAACACGCATTTTCTATCCCTCTTTATTCCACAGTACTTATAGGCACCCTTGTAGAATTTTCACCACTGTGACCGGTGGCCTAAACGCACTTGAGCTTGTATGCGACTGAAATAAAACCATTCTCAGCCGTGGCTCGTGAAGTTGTGAAGACGTTGGTTAAGTTCAGATCGCTGTTTGCACCACGAGCAGATGCATGTAAGCCATCGAAAGAGACCGATGGCTGCAGATGAGGGCGTACCTCCACTTGAACCATCAGGCATCTCTGCCGCCGGAGCTTGACCACGTAACCGTAAATATCCACTCTGTTCTCGGCCTCCAGGCCCTCCAGCATGGCGTCGATCCCAATATAGGTGCCGGTGCGTCCTACCCCCGCGCTGCCAAGAGAGCAGACATATGCTGACTGACTCGCACTGGCCGGGAAATGACAGGTGAAGCCCAATATCGTTCTGCTACCTTAATACTAAACCTATAAATATATGCACATAGATCTATTTCCCCATCCTCATATATAAATATATTTGCATATGTACATGCCTTTATCTAG
>NW_022111324.1:42971629-42973432 GCF_000313985.2 Echinops telfairi | reverse complement strand
CTTTATACAATTGATGTATGGATTGTGATAAGAGTTGTATGAGCCCCTAATAAAACGACTTAAAAAACAAAAGAATATTAACAACAAATATAAAAGAAAGAAAGAAAGATATCCAATAAAGGTGAATGCACGGGCCAAAACAAACAAACAAAAAACCAAAAAAACCCCAAAAAGAAAGCGCAGCCGAAGCATGGAGGACCGGAGGAGAGCGAGTGACTTCAGCCCTAGTCCTAGAGGGCGCGCAGGCGCAGAGAGATTTCCACGGGGCAGGGTGTCCCCGGCCGTCTGTCCTACCTGCAGTGCACCACAACGGGGCCACTGAAGAAGTTGCTGAACGCTTTCACTCGCCTCCGCAGCTTGAGGAGCAGGTGGGGGTCTTCGGGCACCCCGTGGTCGGGCCAGCTAGTGAACTGAATGTGAGTCACCTCTCTACCAGCCGTTCTTTCTTTAGTCTGGTGAAGAGACAAGATTTCCTGTGTGACGGTGTGTTTTTCAGGTATCTCAAAGCAAACGACCCATGGGGCAAGAGGAATTAGGACCAAAACACCGCACATACAAAGATAAAGCGCTACAAAAGAGGTCTTTAATAGCTTAGGCATCCTGAACTTTTTTTTTTAACCATGATGCTAGTTTACTACCCAATTAATAATAAGTCAGCATGCAGGATTGACGTGCACTAACTAGCAAGCAATAGGTAGGTTTAGCTGAAATTCCTAGGAGCTTCCATGCTGTCAAGTGAAATAACAAAACAAACAGGCAAACAAACTAGCAAACATGGGGCAGGGCTGCAGAGGTGTGTGTGCATGAGCGAGAGAAAGCTATAAAGTAAAAGCTCATCCTCACAGCTATTTGAAACATTTCTGCTTGGAAGACCAGAACACAGGACGACTGGTCACAGGATTAACACCATAACACTATAAGTCTGAAACTGTCTATTCTATTCGAAATGTAGAGAAAGAACTGAAGAAAATCAGCTCAGTTCTGGCCCGGTTTCGAGGTAACCACGTGAAGATGCGTGTCAGACTCTTCAGACTAGGTGTGAAAAGGAATCACCACACTGAGATCACAGGAGAAACAAAGCACTTTTAAAGGAAAAGGAATAAATAAAAAAAGGAAAAGAGAAAAACGTTGGCAATTATCATTTTCTGATAGGAAATAGTAAATTGATCTATTGTAATCCCAGACCAATCAATATATTGATAATAACCTCTAGATAATCACCCATGTCAGGAATTGGGGACCTTTATGGTTTAGTTAACCATCTCTTGCAAAAACAATAAACTAAACTCGCAGGCAAGGAGCTGATTCTGACTCACAGGGACCCAGGTGGACACAGCAGAACCGCCCGATGAGTTGCTGCGGCTGCAAGCGCTGCAGGAGCAGAACGCCTCGTCTCACGCCCAGGGAGGAGCCCTGGGGTATCCATGGGCCTTCATGGGCATGGTGTCTGGTAATACTGTAGGAGCGCTGGGAGAAATCTAAGATAGGACTTTTTCCCCTATAGAAAAACCCTCCAACAACTGGAGCTCTATTAAGGTATATTTCAAATACCATGAATTAAAACATGTATACAGTTTTTCATAATATTTACACAGTAATAGCATTATCACCACTGTCTAATTATTGAACATTGTCATCACCTCAAAAAAAAAAAAAAAGCAAAGAAACTTACACTCATTGGCAGTTATCCCCATTTCTGCTCACCTCCTCAGGTGCAAGTAACCAGTCTCCTTCCTGTCTCTATAGAGTTGCCTATTCTGGCCTCTTTCTATGAATGGAACCGGACGAGTGTGAAGATCTCCA
>NW_022111324.1:42958328-42970578 GCF_000313985.2 Echinops telfairi | reverse complement strand
AATATTTCATTACTGTATTTTTAAAAACTATGCCCAAACAAAATTATGTAACAACATGAACTCACATTTGTAATATTCAGTTTCTGAATAATATAATCAGGACATCTTTGCAGGTCATGGATCTTTACCATCACATTTCCGTAAGTCTTGGTTTCCTGTTCCATTGATGGCCAGTATTCTGCACACTTGTTCTGTATACATACATAAAAAAAATCATCAATGATTCCATTTTCCCACTTAAAGACATTTCATTGAATATATATTAAAAATTAAGGAAACTTTATTCATATGAAGCTCTCAAGCCATTGATATAGTCTCCTTTATTTGCATGTGCAATTGAGCTATGATGTTTGAAACATATTTCATTTTCCATTAATGTCTCTTGAAATAATTCTGTCATACTGCTTTGCACAAAGATGGTCTTCCCAGGCTTAGCAGCCTATTAAAGGGAATGTATTCCTTGATGGTCAAAAAAGGGATTTGTTGCATGTGGATTGTTTCAGTAAGGAGAACAGGGAGACATTCATGCTTCCTAAACCCTGCTGACAGAGTGGTTATGAGCTGCGCTGCTAACTGCAAGGTCAGCAGTTTGAAACCACCAGCTTCTCTGTAGGGAAGACATGCAGAGTGGCAGTCTCAGAATCCCATAGGGGCCGTTCTCTCCTCTCCTTTATGGTCACTGTGAATTGCAATCAACTCAATAGCAGTAGGTTTGTTTGTTTGCTTTTTAGTTAAAGTTGCATTATGTGTATAAGTTACTATTTATCTGCCTAAAGTAAGTAAGGGTTCAGACATTCACAAGCATTTATGAAGTTAGCATATTTATATGAACTAAATTTACACCAAAAAACAGAAGTCAACTAGAACTCAAGCAACACTTAATTTTCATATATACGTCTATTGAGATATACACATGGGTCAGTTTTCGTCATTTACAAAAATTTGAATCAAGTGTTACAATGATGAGGCAGTTAGTTTATTGTGCCAGCCTGGCTGATAAACAAATGTGGGATTAATTTCAGGGCGGAGAGATAAATGGCTCAGTGAGCCTCGCCTTTCTTGTCTCTCACTCTGATCATCGGACCAGTATGCGGCTGCCTTGCTTGTTCTGTGCCTCAATTTGCAAGCTACACTACCTGTGGGACGCCTAACCTGTGGACTGTGTCGCTGTAATTTGAGGTTCCTTTAAGATCTGCTTCGCCACACAATTGGAGCTGGGGACTGACTGTTGGTGACCTGCCTTGCTGGTTGCTGCCTGTGCCGGGATAACCTGAACCTCTCTACAGAGGACGACCGGGCGGCCCTCAAGACTTGAAGGACTGCCAGTGTCTCACAACTCTCTAACAAGTTTGAATTATACTGAGTCATTGGTACTGCTTTATAATTTAACTGTTTATTTCTTGCGTTATGTATCTATCTGTATAACTGCTTTATAATTTAACTATTTCTTGTTATATATCTATATCTATCTATATCTATATCTATCTATATATAATGATTATTAATCTGGTTTTGTATCTCTAAAGAACCCTGTCTAACACAAATGATTAAAATAGAGAGCTGTTTAAATCACCAAGTCCCTACACTAAACGCAAAACAAAGTCACTACCATCGAGTCAGTGCTGACTCATAGCAAATCCCTGTGGCTTTCACGGGAGTAGAAAACCCAGTCTTCCCGCTGTGGAGCTGCTGGTGGTTTCGAATTGCCAGCCATGCAGATCACAGCCCAACACATAACAACACGTTCTTTTAAAAAATACAGCGCAACACTTTCTTTTCCCTAAACCTGAATAACGCTCTACCATGGAATTGGTCGGGTCCTTACCCTGTTTCCTTCTTCACATCGAGTGACCATCACAATAACTGTGGCCTTCTGTTCCCAGATCATCCTCCAGAAATCATCAACAGTTTCATCTCTGGGTCCTAGGAAGCCAACACATGCAAACTAATAAACAAAACTTCTTAAAAATCCCATAAAGCAATAAAAAAAAAGAATAGTAGATGATAAATTACCTTGTGCAGCAATGTATTTCCTCGGTTCTTTGAAACCCTGTTCCAAACACATACACAAAAGTGTATCGGTTATTAGGAATACTTAATTATTCTATAAGGTGAAGAACTGTGAGCCAATGTCCACCATTTCTAGGGCAATGTAAAATGATCAAGGCGATTTTATTTAGAATGTGACAAGTGTGTGTCAACATGTTAGCATTGGCAAGCAATATTCATAAACCTTATATCGTTAATATATACCCAAAAACAAAATTTTAATTAAGCTTTCTTTCTTCTAGGATGTGACTCCATTTACAACAGTAACTCAGACATTTCTAATGTGATTCTTGTCACTGCTTGCAGCACCATTTGCCACAGTTTAATCTTACCATCCTCATGTAGGTATCTTGGGAATTTTTACTCAATTTATTTCAACAAATCACTCTGGGGAATATCCCACATTTCTACCTCTAACTAATTCTCTGAAGTTCTCTCCCATTTGTATAGCCATTCCAGGTAAGAAATACAATGATATTTGTTGCCAGGGATGAAATTTCCAGGGACAGCATTAAATTAGTGATATAGAAAATTTTAAATATCAAACAGAGTTGATAAGAGGCAGTACTACACTGTACTGGCTTGGATGATTGTCTCTAGGGCAAGAATGATTGGTGGTGGGGGTGGGGGGTGGGGAAATCCCAGCTCTGCTCACACTAGCAAAATGCAAAATGTAGAATACTTCATGGGGTGGTTGTGAGATAAATTGTGAGAAATCCATGGAAAGCACTGAAACTGTGACCCATAGTACAACATAAGACACTGTATTATTATTATTATTACTACCGTAAGAGTCACCAGGATCTTGGCACTAAAAATCATAAGATGCTTTAGAAGGGAATTTATCAATGATTAAGACACAGATCAGGAACCCGGGTGGTATGGTGAGTGAAGCATTGGCCTGCAAACTATGAAGGTGGCAGTTCAAACCCACCTGCTTCCCCGTGGGAGAAAGCTGGGATTGTGTGCTGCCCTGCACATTGACAGTCCAGGAAACCCAGGAGCAGTCTGCTCCTGACTGATGGGCAGCTGTGAGTCGGGAACAGCTCGACAGGGGAGGTTTTCGCTTGTTTTCCTTCTCGACTAAGACATATATTGAAGATGTATGTGGCATGACTGATACAGGAAAAATATATTTCTGGATGTTGCTATACTTTAAGTAAATGATGAAGTTAATAAATAAAATATCATTGTTTGAAAGGGGACAATTTCTACTATTACGGTAAATGTTTATATATTCATGTGGGATAAAACAAAACCCCCAAACAACTCTCTTTTAATTGCTCTTTCTTTCAGGAGAATCTGGGGACATGCAGACACATGGCATACAGTTTGCCATGCCTTTGATTGTCAAAGAGAAGCTGTTGATCGACTTATCATTTGGCAAGTCTGCGTAGAAAGCAGCGCTCCCCTGAATCGCTGCTGTTGGTTGGCATCAAGTCCTTTCTGACTCATGGCCAACCCACGTGTGTGGACTGAAGTCAGTCCATAGGGATTTCACAGTTGTGTCCTTTTGGAATCAGGCCTCTAGGTTCCTCTACCGAGGTGCATCTTAGATGGGTTTGAACTGCCAAGTTTTCGGCTAATAGCCTCCTTAACCACTTGTGCCACCCAAGGACTCTTTGCTGCATTGCTGATGGAATAAATATAAGTGGGTCGAATGCCTATGGAGGACAATTTGGAACCATCTTTCTTGTTGTTGTAGTAAACCTAGACACATCCAAAAACCAGTTCTTTATGCTGCTGAGATCTGAGATCACCAAAGGAGGTAGCTGTGTACTGTTCTATGAGGAGAACCCAGTGAGGGGCAGCCAGTCAGCTGTGAGCCCACACAAAAATCACCCGACCTTCATAGCAGCCGGAGGGCTGCACAGGGGCATTCCGATCAGCAGAGGGTGTTCACACCCAAAAAATACAAGCCCAAGAGCCAGGAGCCAGGAGCAGGTTCAGAGCTGAGCCCAGATGGGATTTCCTGCTGTGTCTTCCTCTTTCAAATTACCAATGCATGTGCCCTGTGATCTAGCAAATCTCTCTTTAGGGAATTTATCCTCTAGATATACCGAGCACCCATGTGGTCAAGTGAATTCCAACTCATATTGATCCTTTCAGGAGAGAGCATATCTGCTTCATAGGGTTCACAAGGCTGCTAATCTTTACGAAAGCAGACTGACATTTCTTTCTCCGTTGGCATATCTACTGGGTTCTGAAAGGTAAATTTTCAGTTAGCAGTCCAAAGCTCAACTCATTGTGTAATAGAAACCAAGATTATTTCCTGAATTATTGCAATAAACTACATCAGTCTTTCCTGATATGCAATATTAGATATGACAGTTAATACCCTGATCATTAATATAAGAACTGATTAAATAAATCATAATGAAGCTCAACCACATATTACTCTAAAAGCCTAATGGAAAGAGGTTGGAAAGTGCTCTGTCCAGTGTCATCAAACTATGGCCTGCACACCAAGTCTAGCGTTGCCTGGTGGTGTACATACAGGTTTTTGGATGACCACTACATTGTAAATTGTCATTAAAAGGTTAGTCATTCGCCTGTCGAGACAGATAGTTGCAACAAAGACAGTTTGGCCTTCACACCCCAAAGTATCTACTAACTAATCATTACCAGAAAACACTAGCCAGACCTTGCTCATTATAATGATAGCACATATCTTCAAGAGATGCACTTACAGTGAATAAAGCGTGACACAGAACAATGTGAGAGAGAGCTATGCTGTCACTTTTGGACAAAGAGGAAATGAAATTATAGATGATGGTATTTCTCTGTGTGCGTAGGAAGAAACTCTTGCTGCATAAACAAGAACCTCCTTAGAGGACTCTTCATGTAAGTGGTAACAAGAGGTGCATTGAGGATTAAGTGGAGGAAAACATTCTAAATCAATCTGTCTCTTTTTTATCCTATTTAAAGTTTTGAGAATCACGTGATGCTTATTGAAAAATTAAATGGTAAGTTAAATTTTAAAGGACAATAAATCAACCATACACTGATATTTTTACTATGTGCATATAATACACACACTATAAATACAAAGAACAGGTGATCTGTGTCAGCAAGGAGCATCCACATCAGGTAACTACCTGGCCAGAGCTCCCCAGTTCTCACCTACACAATGAACATAGGACACATGGCTAGGGCGAATATGGGGCTCTTATGCTAGATACATGTAAAAATCATCCAGCACATAATTGGCCACCCGAATATGTTAATTATTAGTGTCTTGTTGTTCATAAAGGAAAGCCCTTGGTTACAGAAAGATCAAGGAGTGATTTTGTTGTTTATATCAGTACATTATGTACTTTGCTCCAAGTATTTCTAACGAGATCGCAAACATTTTCTAAAGATAAAGAAGGATGAATGAAATGCATAGATAAAAAAATTGAAAATCTTCATCAACACCCAACAGCAAAAAAGCCTTTTCCTCACATCAATGAAGCTAGCATTTATGTAGTTGGATCCGGCATCTCCATTGATCTCAGCCAGTTCAACACGGTTGTAATCATCTATTCAAAGAAAAGAAAACTTAAGTGAGATATTGAACACCCGAGTAGTTTTAATATACAGAATTCTAGTCTCCATAAATACTTACAAGGAAGGATGTCAACGTAACGATTTTTATTCTGGTTAAAAGGCTTCCGAGCTTCCTTGATAGAAAATTTGCTGAACAACCGTGGGATGCTCTGAAACACAGAGAATATAATTCCTCCCCTTGCTAGTTATCAGTTGAGCAAATACGACACTCAGAAACATATTTTCTTTACAGTGATGTACAAGTTGCATATGGTATTTTAAATGAACATTGTTAGGTATTATGAAAAATAAAACTTTGTTGTTTCCTTAAAAAATAATACTCAATTATATGTGAGAGTTCATAGTTATATGTGAGAGTTCATAGGGTGTTCATCACTTTGTGACTTGAATATGTATATGAACACATAGTTGGATGATCATCGACAGTAATAGCTTAAAATGAATCAGTCAAATATATTCTAACACAATTTCATGATTAGTAATAAATACAGTAATAAATAAAGCACTACTTGAAAATATTTACAAGCTTTATGATAAGTAACTTGCCGTCTTCTACAAGTCTCTTTCTGGCCTATGTAGACTTGCTTGGACTATGTCGTACTACTGTGTGAGATCAACTATAAAGAAAGACAGTTGTACAAATGCATTTAACGTGAAATCATCCTGACAGGTGAATAGAATTCATCATTTGTCAAGAGTGCACATACCTGGAATTCAGCCAAAAAGAGTCTCCCTTCATCAGCAATCTTTCTCTTGTAAGTTTCCAACAAAACATCTGCGTGGATCGGCTCCACATTCATTAGTTGATTCTCATCATCTTTAAGCACATTAAAGATTCAGGACTAGGGTTAAGTCTATCCTTCAACTTTTATACACATTTCATGACATTTATATCCTAGCTTCTTTACTGAGTTTTCTTTCCTCCCAGACAGTCCACATGGAAAACCCCACTCACACAGAAACATTCACGCTTAAGCAAATAAGATAAACCTTGTGCCTTAGGCCTCTAGTGGGACTTATGTTCATCTTTTCCCAGTGACTCCTAGCTGTTTCTCACACCTAATTCTTATTCTCCTCAAAACCAAAATGTTAAAAATGAAACTCATTTCCTTTTATCTAGAGTGTCACATCCCAATAAACAGGATCACCATTCACAAACGAATTGATGAGGGAAACTTCCAAGTTATCTAAGATAGGTCTTATCTTCTCATAAACCATAGGTTCCATCTCTTCTGCCAGTGGCCAGGTTCATCAACTCCTCGTCATCCGTGGCTCTCCCTTGCCTCCAGTCTCCATTCTCCCCGCATACTAACCTCACGACTAACTGCCATGGGTTAATTTACTGGAATTCAAATATGTGAACATAACTCTTCTTAGGAAAGCGAACCTCAACCAAACACTCTTGCTGGTGCTCCAATAGAGTAAGGGCTACAATTTAATTGCTTAGTGTTAGGTGAGTCCTTTAGAACCTTATCTGACTTGTTCTACCCAGAATTTTTTTCTGCCCTCACTGTTCATACCTTATGCATGAATAAGTCCCAAAGCACATGACATGATTTCATGGACATTCCCCATTATCTCGGCCTATAGAACAAGCACTTACATGTCCGGTTCCAAACCATCTATCATCAGTGCCATGACCTCAACACTTCTTATTTTTTTGCTTATATGTATTTTATAGCAATTACCGTACTTATTTACCAGTGTCACAATGATTACATTTTATTATGTTCATTTTAGCTTATAAAACATTTCAAACATGCAAATAAAGAAGATATGATTGATACTTTTTACCCAAACTCAACCTAATTTGATATTGTGATTACACCAGTTCATTAAATAGTCATATGCATAATGCCTCAAAAGTGGGAAACACATTATTTGTCATACACGTTTTTTAAATACTTTATCAAGAAGAAAAAATACATATCAACAATCAAGAGCTATAATCATATGTGGGTCTTGAAAAGCAACGAATTTAGATGAAGCAGAAAATGGAGCTGTCACACAGGTAGACAGTATGTTTCTCTTACTCTCCCATTTGCCATGAGTGTTTATATTCAGTACTCTTTTTAAATTTCCCTTTTTTAACAAAGAAGGTGATTGTCCTTGAGGCTTAAACATACACTTCTTCACTGTGTGTGTAAACTTCCTACCCAATCACAATGATCATATTCACCATCAACTCATTGTTTCTTTGGGTTTCTGAGGTGGGCAGGACCACCTCCTGGCTTGGGAACTGAGGTAAAGGCTAATGAGTCTACGTAAAGTTCAACGTATTTGAAGGGACAGTTAGCATTCTGATGCTCTCAAGTGAAACTTAACTCCTTCAAAATGGATTCCCTTCTCTTTAGGTATTCATTGCCTTTTCATTCCCTTGCATCTAAATCAGTGGCCAGAACTCTCATTTATTTAGTTAGTCATAGATATGTGTGTCACATTCCATATATTCTCAGAGGTACTGAGGATGAGACCGTGAATGACAAAACAGAACATCTCTCCCGTGACAAAGTTCACGTTCTATCTAGGGTCGATAAATCAAGAAAAGAATGAATGAATAAATAATCCAATATCAGATGGCAATATTACACATCTGCCTAGAGATGGAAAAGCCCTTAAAGACAACTGGAAGCAAGCTTTAAAAGTTCTGAAAGCTATCTTCTCTTGAACATGAGAAATAAAACCATCATCTTTATTGTTACTAACCATAGTTTATGTTTAACCCATAGTTTTAATTTAATCCCTAGTTTAACCATAGTTTAAATTTAACCATAGTTTAAATTTAATCCCTCTTCCTAAAATGTCTTAAAAAAAAAGGATTTTAATAGAAAAGGAATTTCTTTCCCTCCCCTAAGTCAAAGAGCTGCCCCTTGCCCTGTGCATACCTGCGCCTTCAGCGGGAGTACCCTCCTCCAGCTCCCAAGCTTACAGGGATTGGAGCTTTACTTCCTTCTCCTCTCTGTGACTTCCCGTGCTCTTCCCGCTCCCTCACAGGTCAGTCTGACCTTTCCTCGCCTTCCTGAAACATTTGGCATCTCCCCCTGCCCGTGTGGGGCTGTCTGCTTTCGATTCTTTAGCAGAATACACACATCCGTCTGTTGCATTTATCCCTGGACTGTAATATTTGTCAGCACTTCGATTTTCCTCTCTTAGGTTTGAAACCTTTTAAGGGAAGAGTTTGTTGCCTGCCCTTCTGTGACTTCGAGCACCTGGAGCAGTATGTGTTATGCCCTGGGAAGGATAAGGATCCGTCGTGGGCCTGGGAGTTTGCTGTGGGACTGCTAACCACAAGGCCAGGAGCTCAAATCTACCAGCCCCTCCACAGGATACTGAGTCTGTCTGCTCCTGTAAGGGTTTATAGTCTTGCTAACCCTCTACAGGCAGAGTCAGAAGTAGCCCCCTCATTTTCCTTCCATGGAGCACCTGGAGATTTCAAACTGCTGATCTTGTGGTTAGCAGCCCAGCATGTAGCCCCCTATGACACCAGGGCACCTCTCAACAGATTTGGGTTAAATCAAAAACACCGACTTGTTTGTTTAAACTGTATTAATTGAAATGCACAGATATGAATTTTGATCAGTAAAAATCTGCACACTTACCCCTTTCAACGAGTTCCCGTTCTTCATCTAAATTGCTGTGGAAACAGGAAACATACATTTCTAGATTTGTTTTCTGAATTCCCACTTTTCACTTCATTGGTTCCATCCCTGCCCCCATGGATATGTGCTTCCATTGCTATTAATTAATACTTTCATTATTTTTACATTTGGAAAGCAGTTCTTACCAAGATCTTTTCTTATGCAAGTCATAGATTTTGTAGAGAACAACAAGCAGGGCTATGGATGTCACAATAATCAGAAATGCCAGAAATGCAATCAGTGCACTAGAATTATCTAGAAAAAAAAAAACACATTCAGAGAGCTTATTACAGCCAGTAGGTTGCCAGATTCTTTGAATGAACGCCTGTAAAGCACTTTCATTTATGGTTTTAGACTAAGACCAAATGCAATAAATTCCTGACTTTGAACTTGTCACACAGACTATGTAGAACCAACAAAAACATTTTATATTTGAAGAGAGCAACTAGGACACAGAAAATTCTTTCCTCCCACTAAATACTGTCTCTTGTCTCTCTATGAAATAAGTTCATTTAGATGTAATTCTCTTTTTCCTCACTTCATCTTGAAACTAGAGGTAGTCTTCTTACTCTGATTTTCAAAGGGCATCTATGAAGTTCAGCTTCAGCTGTCTATATCTATGTATCTTCCTAAAGAGATCAAAGAAGATTCTGGCCCACTTGGAGAGACTCTCATCTGCTCATTGCACTCACTGCCACCAAGTTGATTTTGGTCCATGGTGACCCTACAGGACAGCGAAGCACCCCCCCTGACGTTTCAGAGACTGTCAGGCTTTCAGGAGTAGAAAGCCGTGCCTTTCTCCCGCAGGGCAGGGGTGGTTTCCAACAGCTGATCTTGTACATGGCAGCCCAAGATGCAACCACTATGCCGTAGAACTCCTTGAAGATACAATGCACGAACCAAGGAAAAAACATGCTTCCTTCTACAATGCTCCTTCAACTGTTAGGAGAATGTATACATCATGCTAGTTAGGATAAGACAAAAGGGTGTGCTGGAAAAACCCTGCCTAATGACTTGTATGCTTTTCCTAGGCAGTGCAAATGCAGCAAAGTCATGATGCAGTTTCAATCCTAGCTTTATCCCTCCCTAATTGGACCTGCCCAGAATTCTTATTTTTGTTCCTAAAATGAAATGGAATTGGTTGATTGTCAGTAAACACTTATCACAATGCCTAGAAGACATTAAGCATACACTAACTATAAACTATTAAATTTTTTTTGAGTCACACTGTCCACTATAACTATTCTAGGGGCTTAAGGCTCTCTCGGGAGCAGAATCAACAAAGATCCCTGTTCTCATGGACTGTCGCTTCTAGTGAGGATGTCAAAAAATAAACAATTACTGTCATAGGCGAAAGTAGCTTAGAAGACAAAAGCTGTCAAGGTGAAAAAGGAAGGGCTTTGGGGAGTGCAGGATGTATCAAATTCCAACCTTGAGGAAGTTGTCAGATAAGGCAGAGAGGCCCACAGGGAAAGGACGGGAGTTAGCGACACAAACATGTGGGAACCTATGCCGTCAAATCATAAATAGGAACAGGGACTTGGGCGGGAGATGAAAAGGTCCCTCCAACCCGTGACCTAGACTGTATCTGGACAGGGACATTTGTGGAGAAACTGCATCAATGGTAGCATTCCCTCAGGGTGCTGCTATCTGGTGATTAGGCATAAGGTGTTCTTAGAAAACACAAGCAGGTACCAGCACATCAACTCTGACCCCGGATGACCCAGGTTTGTCAGAGGAGTTCTGTGCTCTCTAGGAGTTTCAATGGCCGAGTGTTGAGCAGTATAAGCACCAGCCTTTCACAGCCTGGCTACTATTTGTGGGAAGCTGGTGGGGGTGAGGGGGGGTCCCCCACAACAAACGTGGCCCCCTCTCATGCTGGAGACCCCAGGCTGCTTTGCGCTGCTTGACTCCCTCTGTGGCCTATGGAAATATGACGTAACTAAAATGTATTTACCTAATCTGCCAATGCAATGGAGCCCTCCCTACTGGAGGAGATCCACAAGGGAAGTCCACCAGGGAAACAGCATCGCAGATGCCTGGCTGTATGTGGATGCCACTCAACACTAGAGCTCTTATCTTACAAATCTTAGCAGAAAGGACTAAAACTTGCCACAGAACTTAATAAAGGAGCTTGGAAAATGAGCTGCTTTATGTATCTTCCTCTTGACTTTGGAAAGGAGGAGTGATTGTACGTGTGCAATAGGGTTGCTGTGAACTAGAATCTTTTGGGTTGTGATGTAAGTGCATGTGTGTAAGAGAGGACTGAGAAACAGCAAGGACAACAGCGGAAATAGCCTACGCTTGCTGAGACCACAAACAGAGGCTTCAATCCCTAGGCTTTCCCTCTAGAATAAGTACAGTGGAGAAGTTTACTGCCGTGCATGAGTACTATTTTTCCATATCAATAGGATCATATGAAAGGCAATATTAATAACTCTAGAAAGAACAGCATATAAAAGTTGTTACATATATGGGAAACTATAAGAACTGAACATAGAAATAGTTCAAAGTGGTTACTTTGTTGAGGAGAACAAAGAGTAAGGAGCGGTATGACACAACTATGATTTTATTTATTGAAATTTTATTTCTTTTAACCAAGTCCACCATTCCTTTGATAAAAGCTTTTAAAATACTTTCAAAAAATAATAAACAGTAATCTTGTTGCTATTAAAAAATATCTGTATTAGCTTCAATTAGGTAAATCAGGGAAAGAGTATATCTATGCTGGTAGTTACATAATCTGTTGTCAATTTGAGACATGAGAGTGAAGGGGTAGAATTTAGCCTGTCAATTGGGCCACAGCTTGATGGCCTCATTTGGAGGCACTCAGGAGATAAATAGCTTGCTGGAGGCAGGACGCATGCTGACTCCCTGCGAGACATTGAAGCTGATAAGACACATGGAGCTACACTAGTCCCCTGAGCTGGAGAAGCCACATGAAGACCCCTGCCAGTGCTGAGATGCTTACAATGCCACTGGATCCACAAGACTTCCCACCCACTGGCCTGCGA
>NW_022111324.1:42955236-42957318 GCF_000313985.2 Echinops telfairi | reverse complement strand
CACATTTGCTTATGCACCCATTTGTCTTCAGTGATCCGTTCGACACCCCGTGATCACACAGGTTGATATGTTGTTCCATGTGGGCTTTGTTGCTATAAAGCTCTTTCTTAAACACATACAAGTGTCTATGAATTTGTTTCTCTAGTCTGCCTGACTAACACATCTATCAATCCACGTCTACAAAGCATATGGGTTGAAACATAACTCAGATTCCTGTTGCTGTTAGGTGCCGTCCAGTCAGTTCTGACTCACAGTGACCCTGTGCACAACAGAACGAAACACTGCTGTCCTGTGTCACCCTCACAATCGTCCTGATGTTGGAGCCCAATGTGGGAGCCATGGCGCCAATCCATCTCCGAGGTAATAGTCTCAAACTATTATGCAAAGAAGTTAACATTAAAGAAATGCCATAAACAGTCATGATTTCATGGACTCTGAAGACAAGTCCTCTTAGGAGAGTTTTATGAAGTCAGCAATCCTGTACCAACTAAGTGATCATCTCCTACTCAGACTGTAAGAGTCTGGTGGCACCGTGGGCTGTGCACTGAGCTGCTAGCCATAAGGTTAGAAGTGTGAACCCATCCGTTTCTAAGAGGAAACAATCCGTCTGTCTGCTCCCATGAAGTTTTAAAATCCTGGAAATAGAAAGGAGCACTTCTATTACTCATGGAGTTGCTACAGAGTCAGAATCAACTCAGTGGAGAGGCAGGGAGGTTTTTGTTTTTGTTGAAGCTAAATTTAGACCCCTGGAGGTATTGTGAGTTAGACATTGATGTGCTAAGGAAGGAATCACACTTACCAAACTGTTCCTGTAAACATTTACAGTCTTAAAAACCCTATTCAGGGCCAAGGTGAGTCAGAGTCAACTTTACAGCAGGTGTGTGTGTGTGTGTGTGTGTGTGTGTGTGTGTGTTTAGTTTCTTTATCTGAAGCACCACCTTAAGGTGGTACAAAAGGTGAAGCACCTGTCTGCTAATCAAAAGGATGGCAGTTAGCATCCACTCCCCAGCAGCTTCCTAGGCAAAGACTTGGCAATTTGCTTCTTTAAGTCCCAAAACTATGCTCACTGCCATCGAGTGGATGCCGACTCACAGCGCCCCTATAGGGCAGGGTAGAACCACCCCTGTGGGTTTCCTAGACTGTAGCCACTTTTAGAGCCACTATACTACCTTTAGAGACGCTCCTTTGCTGACTAGGAGAGACCCTATCACATTCAGATTGTAATTAAGCAAATTCTAGGAGGCAGTTCTCCTCTGACACATAGGGTCGCTGTGAACTAAAGAGAGCACCTAAGAATCAAAACAACTATCTGAGTGTAGGATATCTTGTTTTAAATGATGTTCCTGTAATTTTTCACAACAATTCATAATATTACATTTATGGAAAGCATGCCATTTAAATATGCTTAAATAAAATCTGAGTTTGAATTGAACTAATAAAGCTGTGTAATTGCGAAGATACATTTTAATATAATGATGATAATGTAAATAGCTCAGTAATGACTTACAAGATGTCTTTACAGTCTGTTCCCTTGGAGGTCCATAAAATCTCCCATTGTACAAACTGACCTAAATGTCAGCAATTAAAAATAAACATACATTAGTTTATGTATGATAATACAAAACATGCTTTATGCATCATTTTTGTTTATTTTAAAAATGTTGGTCTATTCTAATTTCAAGTTGAAATCTCAAAGTTACATCCATATTTTGTTATCAATTTCTTACAGAAAGGTTTTTGACAGTGCCTAAGGTATAAAGAAATTTTAGTTTTTTATCAGATATGGTAGTCACCAAGAATAAATAAATTTAATATATTAAAATTACAAATTTATGGGCAAATAGCTTCATATTAGATTTAAAAAGATAATTCAACCAAAAGCATATCCTTTTAAAGGAAACACTACAAAATAAGAACAAAATATTTATATTATATTTATATTGATGTACATTTTAGCTCATAAAAGATTAAAAATAAATAGATAAGTAAATAAAGATAGATGCAATAAAGTGAGACAGGGCAAAATTCACAAATACAGATGTAACCAGCACAAATGTTTAATAATAGGTGATATTTAATGCA
>NW_022111324.1:42952131-42954312 GCF_000313985.2 Echinops telfairi | reverse complement strand
TGGAAATGCAGGGAATCCAGGGCAGATGAACCCCTCAGGACCAGAGGTGAGAGTGGCAATACCGAGAGGGTAGAGGGAAGGTGAGGGAGAAAGGGGGAACAGATTGCAAGGATCTACATATAACCTCCTCTCTGGGGGACAGAAAGTGGAGAAGTGGGTGAAGGGAGATGTCGGATGGTGTAAGATATGATTTATAAGTTATCAAGGGTTCATAAGGGAGGGGGGAGTGGGAATGGAGGGTGTAAAATGAGGAGCCGATACCAAGGGCTCAAGTAGAAAGCAAATGTTTTGAGAATGATGAGGGAAACAAATGTACAAAACTGCTTGACATAATGGATGGATGTATGAATTGTGATAAGAGTTGTATTAACCCCCAATAAAATGACTAAAAAACACAACAACACCTATTCTACCTAAAGGTACCAGAAAGATATATATTTAAAAAAAATGGAAAAGTAAAAGTAAGTAATTAATTGTGATACAAATAACTTACAATTCCTTAACCAGGAATCGCCAGCTGAAAAATACTGGGGGGAAATGCTTCCTCATGAAGCTATAAATATAGAAGCTAAAGCAAAACAGCAAACCAAACTAAGTGCCACTGAGTCAATGCCGACTCACAACAGTCCTGTCGTAGCACAGACAGCACTAAGGATGAGGCATCTGTTAAGTACAATGAAGGACATAAAAGACAGTATTTTGAAAAGTCAGGAGATAAAAATGGATAACTGAATACTCATGTTCTAACTTGAATTTTAAAGCATTGGATTTTAGTATGTTGTTTACCTATGTCTTTCCAGAATTACTTGAAACATAGAAGAGAATTTTAGGAAGAAAGAAGAGCATGAGGCAAAGTGACTATGGAGAGAAAATCCTGGGTATGTTTATGAATAAAAAGGAATTTGGATGCCTGAAACTTAGTGGGAGGACAGGAATTAGTGAGATATGAAGTCCAACATACAATGATATGGCAATAGCATAACATTTCTTTTACACTACTATCTTTGGAACAATACAAATACCCAAACTTACTCAAAGTGTGTAAAAATATCTTTTAAAAAATCAAATTGGGAGGAAATGTAAATTATTCCCCAATAATTCCTCGGTTTAAAGTCACCAAAATGAATTTTGGGGATACTTTAGTAGTTCCTGCTTTATTTAAAGTTTCAGATAGAGAAAAAAGATCAATATAAACTTTATACTAAAATGTAGCAAGGAGAGTGCACACCTGTATCTGTGCAAACACAACTGTTAGCCACTTATAGGATGATTGCACTTATGGATGCATATTCATGAATTATTAGTAAAATATAATGCATAAAAATTAGCTAACTACTTAACAGTTCACTAAAGGATAAATAAACAATTTCAGAGCATGGTTTATGTTATGGAAGTAACTGGTTTATTATAATTCACTATATAAATAAATCAAATTATGTCATTATGGCATGGTATTATCTAATATGCTACCAATTTCTTAATGTAATCTAAATTACTTTCTGGTTGCAAACATTTTTTACATTTAGGAATATAAAACCACTTCTCTGATTGAAACATGATATAAAACCAATTGCCAACATCCTATTTAACTGTGAAACACAAGAGCAGATCCCAGTAAGAGAGGGAGAAAAATGTGATAAGTATGACCAGCTAAAATGAAATGAAAACAGTATGACTCAGAGTTCGTGAAGAAAATGAAAACCAAATGCAAAATATGCAACACGTTTGACAATTAGGCATTATTATAATGATCACTTTTCAAATAACTTCATAAAGTAATACTAAACCAAGGAGCTACAGAGTATTGCTACAAAAACAGAAAGTATTAAATTTACCAGCAACAATGAGCAAAGATACACCATTAAAGCAAAAAGAAAGACCATATTTTACCTAACAGCACACAAAACCCATTGTCATCACTTCCTACCTGTGTTGGCAAGGCTCTCAAAAAATAACCATTTAAAAAAATACTTTTATTAGGGGCTCTTACATCTCTTATCACAATCCATACATTCATCCAATGTGTCAACCACATTTGCACATATGCTGCCATTATCATTTTCAAAGCATTCTCTTCCCACGTGAGCCCCTGATATCAATTCCCCATTTCTTCTCACTCCGTCCTCCACCTGCCCTCCCTCCCTCACAAACCCTTGATAAGTTACAGATTATTTTTTCCAT
>NW_022111324.1:42929159-42950141 GCF_000313985.2 Echinops telfairi | reverse complement strand
ACACCGTATGGGGCAGATCTGCTCTTATCTGCAAATTCCCTACAAGTAAGGATTGGCCAGATGGCAGGAGGTTTGGTTTGGAGGTATGGGAAATGTAATATGTATATATAGATTGGATATGGGTATGGGTATAGCTATAGATGTAATAGGAAGGTGATGTAAAAAGCATCACTAAAAAGTATTTATGTGTGCAAAAATGTCAACATATGAAGCTATGGTTTCTCAACATGCTCTTCATGCCGGCCCATCTGCCCAAAAGGCAATGTCTCCAACTCCTCCAACCCTTCTTCTGAAGAATTGTAAATTTGAATTCTACACGAAAGCAGCAGTTCAGGGATCTGCAAGGGGCTCACACTGTGTTCACTTAAATTTTTCTTCAAGATTTGGGAACAAAATAAAATCACCCAAAGGAGCAAGAGCACAACTTTCGAGTGGATAAAGATCTCTCAATGAGAGTCTTGTAGGGCAGCCCTTGCTAGCCTTGAAAAATGAGCAGGTACATTGTTTTGATTAAAAACAAACCAAAAAATTCTTCAGTAGAACTTTCCTGGCTTTTTCTAGCCAACACAGCTGTCCATTTTCTTAAAAGTTCTTCATAATATGCCCCTATGGGCCATCCTGTGTTTTTAGCGAAATCTATAGGAAAAAAAAATCTCTCAAATGTACACCTTGGGAGTCAACCAAAGAGTTGCCATAATTTTCAGAACTGAACTCTGTTCTTTAATTGGCCCGGCAGATCCCCTTGGCAGCCTCTCTTTTCATGGGAGCTTGTACTCTGGATTATATTGGGAAATGAAGACTTGTGCCTAATGAAAATTCATTCTACAACATTGTTTTCATTAGCTTTGCTCTTGCTTGAAAGACTAATGGGAAGATCAGGCCTCTGAATTATCTGTTCTTCATGCAGCATGTTTCACATCCCTCAAGCAAAAAACTTCCCGAAGAGAAGATAGTAGTTTGAAATTGAAAAAGGCAAGACTTGTAAGATCTCAAATTCAGTGGCAATCGCATTAATGATCATTCTATGGTCTCCCACTAGTTTCTGAACTTTAGCCACAGTCTCTTTGTTTTTTCTTGGTTGTTTATTTGTTCTCCTTCTCTCTCTCAACTCATATTTGATCTTCCTTCAAACATTTGCTCCATCTGATCCATCTAAAGACTGTCATCTTTTGTTGGGCAGTATTACTGTAAGTTTGTTGCAAATCTTATTGATGTGGGAGGTTGTTCACTTGAGTTTCATTGATATTTTGATATTTACCTTGAACTCCAAATCATTTTTTGCCCAGGGGACTAAAACTATCCTTTCTTTTTAAGGCATCTTAATGAGACTAAGAGAAATTTATTACTGAATTTTGTCCAAAACATTTGAAGATAACTTGTTCACAGCTATCCATTGACTGAAGAGAGATGTTTAAACATATTTTATTTGGCATAAACCTGTTCATGCAAAAATGGAACCCTACTGGCAATATTTCTCACTTACTTTCTTAAATATTAAAAGAGCTTAAGAAACATATGAATTTCTTTCGACTTAACAGTTTTTATAGAACCTCATACAATAGAAATTAGGCAGAAGACATTTATAGAGGTATAAACATAGGCATTCACATGTGTAAATATATTAATATATAATGATAGTGATATAGGTCTATGTACATATATTTATAGGTTAAGTATTAAGGTAGCAGCCGGACATTGGGCCTCTACTCAAGTCCTCCCTCAATGCAAGAACACTTTGTTCTAATAACCTGGCATTCTGTGATGCTCACCTTCCCGACACGCTCGCTAAAGACAAAAAGTACCTAAGCTAAGGTGGTGAAGAAAGCTGATGGTGTCTGGCTATTACAAGGTATAGTGTCTGGGGTCTTAAAGACTTGGAGTTAAAAATCAAACAGCCATTTGGCAGGGAAGCAACAGAGCCCACATGGAAGAAGCACACCAACCTGTGTGATCACAAGATATCCACAGGATCAGGTATCAGAAGAGCCAAAACAAACAACTATTTTGATGCAAATGAGGGGGGGGGGTCAGAATGGAAACCCAAAGCCCATCTGTAGACAATTGGACATTCCTTCACAGAAGGGTCACAAGGAAGGGAGGAGCCAGCCAGTGTGTAGTAAAAAACTGAGGAACACCCCCCCACCGCCATTATCATGACCCCAGTTCTATCTTACAAATCCAGCTAGACAACAGCATGTACACTGGTACAGATAAGAGCTCTCGACACACAGAAACTAGAACAGACAAACTCCTCAGGAACAGTAATGGAAGTAGGGAAACCATGAGGGCAGGGGGAAGGTGAAGGGAGAAGGGGCAGAAAGGGGGAATGGATAGTAACGATCGATGTACAACCCCACCCCACCCCACCCCAGGGGGATGAACAACAGAAATGTGGGTGAAGGGAGACAGTGGACAGTGTAAAATATGAACATAAAAATAATTTATGTTATCAAGGGTTTACGAGGGTGGGAAAAGGAAGGGTGGGAAAAGGAGGGGAAAAGAGGAGCTGATACCAAGGGCTCAAGTAGAAAGAAAATGTTTTGGAAATGATGATGGCAATATATGTACAGATGTGCTAGATACAAATGATGTATGGATTGTTATAAGAGGTATACGAGCTATCAATAAATGATTTATTAAAATAAATAAGTAAATATTCTGTTTAAAAAGAAAATATTCATGGCATGCAAATTTTTGCATTTACCTATAGATGTGTTGTTTACTGAGGGCTGTTTATCACAGAGGCCAACATAGATATAGTGAAACAAATGTGATAAAGTTGCATGACAGAATCTTAAGCAACATATAAAAAGTAATTGTACCAGAATAGTTAAAGTGAAAAGCGGTTCATAATTAATATAGTGTAATATGAAAATAAAAATGGAAAATTCAGAAATATTTACAATATGTGTAATATAAACGTGTGTATACATGTGAATTACATAATGGAATTATATACATAAAATATAATCAGTGGACACTGATAGTATTGATTTTTTTATATGTAGTTCTTTATTTCTAGCCTTATTGTACCTGTAAAGATTTTGCATTAAAAAATCATGTTATTACTTAATAAAGAACAAAGATTTTTTTAATTCATAAAGTAACAATCTATTTGTACATCAACTGCGGTGCTCCTTGTCACACTGTCAATAATAAACATACAAAAATGACATTAAAATTCCAAAATACTGCAATAAAATATTTTCTTTAGACCACTGTTTTTAGTAGGAATGAAAAATTTAAGATCAAAACTTTTAAGATTTTAAAAATATGATGACAATAGATACATGATGTCCTCAAGCTCATCTGAGCACTGTTCTGAACATTATAAAACTGTAATAATGATAGTGTATGTCATTTCTCTAGTGGTTAGAGACAACATAAACTTACCTGGAATACATATTGTGTTGAATATTGAAGATCCCTTTCAACAAAGCCACAATTAGTTTTATTCTGGCTTCTAACTATGTTATTGCTACTTAATACAGTCAAATGGTAAAGTAATTCAGGGCCATTTGGGTTATCAGGACGTTGGCAAGTCACATTCATACTGTTATCTGAAATTGGGTTGACAGCCATGTCTTTGACCATGTCTGGTTCTATCGAAGGAAGAAAAAAGAATTTTATTAGTTTAGGACATGCATATTTAAATTATCCATCAATAATTGAGTACACTGTAAAGTCATTTAAGTATTCGGAGTAAGTTACAGCAATAAAAAAAATTATACCAAACTTTTAAAATGAAATTACCTATTTATTCTGTAAATGTTAGCACATAGATTGTAGTTGATCTTGTGAGAGTTTATGCACTCTTCTATGGGAAATATATTTATTAGTAAATAGGAAAATATGACAGATGATAACATAATGGAAGAGACAGGATAGGGTAGGAAAGTGGAAAAGAGAGGGTAGGGAAGAGGAGAGGAGAGGGAAGTGGAGAGGTGAGCAGAGGGTAGGGAAGAGTAGATAAAGGGAGAGCGGTGAACAGGAGAGGAGAGGAGGAGAGAGGGGAAGGGAGGGGACGGGAGTGAGGAGAGGAAAGGAGAGTAGGGAAGAGGAGAGAAGAGCAGGGAAATGGAGAGAGGAGGAGGAAAAGACGATGGTTGGAAAACCTCTAAAAGTAGATCAAGAAGACTGAGCAGCCACAGCCAGGTGAGTACAAGAAATTGTAAGAGAAATCCCGAGGAGAGTCAAGTATTCTAAGGAGCTATATACACTGTATGTTGCAGAAGGCTCATATAAACTGAGCTCTAAGAGGTCTTTGATTGGGTAACAAATTAATAAGCCATTGTTTGTCCTTGGTGAAATCGGCCTTTAGTGGCTGATGGAGGGGTGCAATATGTCTGTTTACAGTGAGAGTGAGGTCAGAGATCGGGCACACTGAGTGTAGACTAGAATCTTGGTCATGACGTGATATAACACAAATAGCAGTCGTCAATGAGTTAGTGATGAATCATGTTCATTGCATGTGTGTAGGAATAGAATTGTGCTCCAGAGGGTATTCAACCTTTAAAATGTCCTTTTTCTGTAACAACTAAAATGTTTAATTGGCATATAATTCACATATTATACAATTCAATAAATATCTTAAGAAGAGTTGTACAGTCATCACCACAATCAATTTTAAAACGTATTCTTCTTCCTTGTGATCATTGTCATCACCTTCCCATTTCCCCCACTCCCCTGCCATCCCTTCCAGAACCCTTCAAGGCAGTCACTGTCTCCATAGCTTTACCCATCCTAGATCTCATATACAGTAAAACACATAAACAAACACTAGACCATAATAAAACATAGAAAAACCTCAATTGAGAAGAAAGCATAAAGTATTAAAAATTAGAGGCTATTTGAAATAGGTGAGAAAGGGAGATCATATGATAAAGTGTTAGTTTTTAACCTAATAGCAAGTACAATAAGCCACTTTCTACTACATTCTACAAGGCTATTCACAGCCCTGGTCTATGGTCAGAAGGGAGTCACCGTTGGCTTAATCCATGTGTGGACCCTGCAAATCGATTTTGGGTTTCAACTGTCTTCCATGGCCTTCTGCCAACCAGATATCTATCTTTCACAATTTAAGCTCTAATAGTATTGCCTTCTTCAGGTTTGGGTTATTGTTTACAATCCTTGGATCATACTGGCAGGTGAGCTTCTTCCATGTGGACTTAGTTGTCTTCTTACATAGATGGCTGCTTGTTTGAAGATAAGCCTTTAAGATTCCAGATGTTATTCTTTTTGATAGCTGGGCACCAAGTAGTTTATTCACCATACTTAGCTATAACACTCAGAGCAATAGCTCCACGAAGGTGTGCATTAAGCAAGGTCATGTCATAAGCATTAACTGTTCTTAGATTGGGGCTAGAATTACCGGTAAACTCCAAATCCATTAACACATCTGTGGTTTCTATGGGGCCAGAATTAAGTGTGAGCTCCAAATTCATTCATCAATTTATGGATTATATATGTTTCTGGTTCTTTTCAGTGACGTAATTATCATTTTATGCTAGAGAATATGGTCCATCATTCCCTTGGATATAAAGTCATTTCAATGGCTAACTTTTCATAATTAGAGCCTCAGACCTTTCTTCCGAGGTACCTCTGGGCATGAACTTTCAGTCTTTCAGCTAGCAGTCAACCACATGAACCCATTGACACCATCCTTAAGCAAGGAACACATTTCTTGCTAACAGGAGGGAGATTAAATTTCCAGAAGGCACATGCCCATGTCTCATACATTTTCCCTTTAGCACACAGTCACTGAGTACCAGTTGTGTTAGATACGATGCTGTTTTGCTGCTTCTATCCTCACGGAACTTGCTGTTGGGGGGGGGGGTGTCAGTTCTGTCCGTCAGTTCCTATGCACAACAAAAGGAAACACTGCGCAGACCTTCACCACCCTCCGAGTTGTGATATTTGAACATATTCTTGCAGGCATTCAGTTATTGTGTCAATTCATCTCATCGGTCTTCCCCTTTCTCAATGACCTTTACTACTTATACTTTTCCAGAGACTTCTCTCTCCTGATAATGTATCCCAAGTATGTGAGACAAAACGTCACCAATCTGAATTGTAAGGAGGGTTCTGGTTTCAATGTGTCAGAGATAGATTTGTTTGTTCTTCTGGAAGTTCACAATACTTTCCATATTCTTCACCAACAACATAATTTAAATGCATCCGTTCTTTGTCCAACTTACACAAGCCTGTGCAGTGACTGAAAAGGCCCTCGTTTGGGTCCAGTGCACCTTAGTCAGCTGGCCGGGTACTTGGCTTCCAAATGTCTTGGCAGAGATGAGTAAGTACTTCCAGTGCCTCATCAACTTGTTGAAACATCAATTCTTCTGTAGTCTTCCTTATTAATTTTCCAACTATAAAATACCTATAAGCAATACCATGGCATATGTCAGGGACACCTTAGCCTTCAAAGTGCTATTTTTTTTAAATTAGCAGTTTTAAAGGAATTTTACAAACGATTTCCCAATGCAATATGTAATGTGATTTCTTGACTGCTGCTTGCTTGGGTATTGATAGGTGGTTGAAGTACAATGAACCCCTGGATAACCTCAGTCTTTTTTTCATTCATCTTGATTCTGCATATTGGTTCACTTGTTGTTGCTATTTTGAAGTGTAATCCATAGTGAAGGCTGTAGTCTTTGATATCCATCAGTGAATGTTTTCAGACTTCTTTCTGCCAGCAGACAAGCTTGTACCATCTGCATAGCATTGATACCACATTCTTCGGTACACAATCCAGTTTCTCACATGATTTATTCTGCCATCAGAGTAAATATAGGGAAAGGATACAACTCAGATGCAGACCTTCCCTGATTTAAAATCTTACAGTATCTCCTTGTTCTGTTTGAACAACTTGCCTACTGGCTTATACACATGACCCACATGAAAACAATGACGTATTCAGGAATTACTGTTCTTTACAATGTTATCCACAGTTTGTTACAATCCACACAGTTGGATGTCTATGAAATACAGGTAAATGTCTTTGTGGTCTTCTCTACTTTCCCTGGTGATCCATTTCATGCCAGCCAGAAGATTTCTCCTTCCATGCCTTCTGAATCAGAATATGACTAAGCTTGCTGAAAGTTCCTTGTTGATGTCGTCTTACAGCTGCTCTTTTTGAATGATCTTCAGTTAAATTTTACTTGGGTGTGATACTAATACTATTTTTTTCAAGAACTTATCCAACTTTCTGTTGGATCACCTTTCTTTAATTTCTTATCCCAGTAGAGTATGCCATACAGTAGTTTGATTCAAAATGGCCAATACCAATCCATTTCAGTTCACTAATGGCTAGGTTATCAATGTTCGAGACTTTCATTTCACTTTTGATAACTTCCAATTTTCCCAGATTTATACTTTGTATAGTCCATGTTCCGGTTAGTAATGGATGCTCATGGCTGTTTCTTCTCATTTTGAATACTGCTGCTTTAGCAAATGAAGGCCCTGAAGGTTCAGTTCCATCCATGCCATTAAGATGAACTCTACTGTGAGGAGGCAGCTCTTCTGTTTTATGTTGTGCACATTCCAACCAGAGGGGCTCATATTCCTGCATTATGCCAGATGATGTTTTGCTGCTACGCATGAGATTTTCACTAGCAGAAGTCTATCACTAGATTCTACATTCAAGTCTGTCTTAGTCTAGAACCTTGGCTGAAACCCACCCACACATCATGGGTGATCCCATTGGTATCTGTAATATCAATGACATAGCTTTCAGTCACACAGCAACATGCAAGCCATGACAGTACAAAAAACAGACAAGTGGTGGAATATGAACTTCAATGATTTTCCCAAGTAAAACATAAATATAGGTATATATGAAAGTGTATAACTTACTTTGCACTTCTGTTAAAAAATTACATGACACAGCATTTCCATAACGCTCCACTTTTCCGATATTGTAAGCAAATAATTCCACAGTATACTTTGTATGAGGTTTCAAGTTTTCTAAAGTATAATGGCTTTGGTTTTTTTCCAGGGACATGCAAATATTTGCTAAAGGAGGAAAAATTCAAGTAAGTCAGCAAAAACAAAGAACTTCACATATTTAATTTATGTTATCATTCCAATCAGGCACCACATTCATGAGTGAAGGAGAAGTCAGTATATTCTTGATGCTCACAATATATCAACAAATCTACTGAACCAATACAATTATATAAATTCAAATGGTCAAAAATTATGTTTTCATTTATTTAATTTGGTACATAAAATATTTATTTTATTTTTGTCCAGTCTCTTTTCTTTCTGAGCAAATATAGCCAGCCCTTTGTAGATATCATTAAATTAAGTCTTGACATGTTAAAATAATTTTTCCTAGCACTTTTCTCTGATAGGTCACATCTCTTTTTGATTAGAATTACTTGCTATCGGTGTGCAGTTTAGATATAGAACCTATATGCTCACCTAGGCTGGATTTATTTTACGGCACTAGTATAAGCACAGGAAATCTTTGGGGCTGAAGAATAGGGGTCAGTTTCAGGCTGGCAGTGGAATTCATGTTATTTGTTGCAGGAATGAAGAGTGAAGTTGAATAGGCTTACAGAGTAAGAGACAACATTACAAAGGAAGGAGAGAGCATTTTAACATTTGAGACAAGCCTGACTAAGATAGCAGATTCTGGTTGGGAAGACACACAAGGTATGTTTAATGTTCAGGAAGACAAGTGAAGGGTAGAATATTAACTAATCATTGATTGTTTTGGAGTGGACAGTAGCATCAGAAATGATGTGCTAAGTCGATATTAGCATGGCAGCATATTGGGGCATAGCAGATACTAGATTGAGAAGACTAATATTGTCAATAATACCAGTAATGACAAAAAATTAATAACTCACTCTACATACAAAGGATTCAAGTACATGCTGTACATGAATTATCTACGTTAAACATAACCACAACCCCTATAGGTTGGCACTAAGAATATCATCTTATCTTACAGATGGAGAAAACTGAGTCACAGAAAGAGTAAATAATCTGCCTAAGATTTTATCATGAAGGAAGAACAAAGGCAGGTAGAAACTCCCTGAGGTTCCAGAATCCGTATCTCTTTGGTCCTCACTAATGCACACATTGTTTGATGAGAGAAGGGCACAAGGCCTGCACTGGGTACCTCCATTGTCTCATTACCTTATTCTTGGAAATCCCATTCATATAGTCCAGTTAGATGAGTCTATGGATTTGTAGATGCAAGGAAAGGAAGCTCTAACATCAACTCATTTCTTGTCTCTGATATTTATCCATTAAATGGACGATATTCATATCTCTACCTCACCATGGAATTCTGAACAGTAAGTGAGATAACCAATTATGTCCTGTAAAGAGTATTCCTAATGAGGATACTCTCAGGGCAGGAAAGGTGTGAACTTAACAAAAGGACATGTTATCTGCCAAACTCTTATATAGGGGTTGACTTCTGGGAGGGTGCCCAACTAGATGCTAGAACCCAGTCAAAGCCACAGAATGCTATTCTCAAGATCAGTATGGTTCATTTCAGTGTGACCCAATGCTATATAATGTATATGCAATTTCAATGTGGTATTCAATTAATGTAGTTGAATGAAGTTTCCATTTTAGCCAACCTGATTTAGAGTCCGTTTACTGGTTTTATTTGTGTAGATGTTGTTGTTTGGAGAATGTTTTATCTAGTAATTAAGGAACATGTGCAGCATTTAGAAATGTGATGCTTCAAATGAACACTGTTCTCTATGTTTTAATACTTACTCTCAGTACATTTGCTTCAGAAGTTCAGGTTGTATGTGACAAGTTGTTTTTATTTGACAACGTCTTGAAATATTCTTCCACCCCCTTGAAGCAACAGGAGTAGGGAGTCTTCAAGCCAAGTGCGTTGCTGGTATTGACTGGAAAACCCTCACCTTCCCACTTGTCTCCCTTTGTGCTTTAGGAAATATCTCAGGAAATCTCTAACAAATCTTTTACCTGGACTTACTCTAAAGCATTTTGAACACTATTTAAAATAGTATATACCTACTGATTGTCAAAGGATTTTGTGCTGCTTTAAAAAAAAAAACAACCTAGCTTTTCTCTGAAAAAAAAAAAGCCATTGCTCAAAATAATTTCCAGCTTCGTCATAGCAATTTTGAAGGATGCATATTAAATTTAATAGCTTTTGAAAAATAGTTTTGAATGCAGCAAAGAGTAAACGTTTTTTCCTTCAGTCATCAAGGCTCTTCAGTGTCGCTTGACTCATTAAGCAGCACAATACTGCAGTGTTCCAGGGACCTTGTGCTACAACACGCACAACTCAGTAGGGAAAATTGCACAATTGGAGCTACTGAACTTGAATGTATACCTGAATTACTGTGAGCCTCAGTTTCATCACGTAAGCTATGGAAATAGTTATACCCATCTCAGATTCATTAAATATTCTAATAAAATATTTAAGTAAAAGAATATATAGAAAGACTAAATAATACCACTTACATTTTCCTTCACTTTTAAATGTAATCCCTAGCCTTCATAAACAATGAGTAATTGAGACTATTTGGTAAAAAGGTATATAAATTGCAATAATAGTTCATAGATTGTTTCTGTGAATTTTTATTTGTGATTTTATTTTAAATAATAATTGCTTTAACAAGTCTGTAAGGCCCTGAGTTCTCTTGACTTAGGTAAAATAGAAGAGGATCTCATGTAGTGAGCATGTAGTTGGGGTGTATGGGGAGCGGAGCAAAGAGCACTATGTCAAAAGAGTAGGTTATGTTGCAGTGAGAGAATGCATATGATTTGGGGCTGTGGATTCCAAAGAGTCCTTTAAAGCAGAGTTAGTTCTGGATCCAAAGTGGGAGTTGAATACTGTTGCCAATCCATAGTGTTTGGAGAAGATGTGTACAGCCTGATATTGTCCACTACCCCAAGGTCACCATTGCCTTCAAGTGTTGTATTTGGATAGTGGTATAAAACATAGGCATAATGCTGGAAAACGTATATGAGCATTATCTCATACTACTTTATTTTATTTCTCCAAGAGTTTGATGTGCCAACATGGGGACAAGGAAGAGAAGCAAATATTATGGATGTTCTGAATCTTAGCCATTTCAGAGGATGGAGAAGCTGTAGTGAGTGAAGCAACTCTAAATTCAAAGCCTACAGAATTTATATCACGTCATACATGTAGAAGGTTCCTTAGCTCAAGGACTGAGTCCACATTTCTATACTCTCAAATTCTTCATTTTCCTTTACACTATCAATTAAATTCTATACATATATATTACCTGAGGCATTTGAATAGCAAAACTTAAATTTATGAAAATCACTTTCAGGGTCCTCCCAGGTAATTTCTTCTTTCTTTGTCCTTCCTGATTTTGGACAAGTAAGATTCTGAGGTTCTCCTGGAGCTGTTTTTTAAAAATCAGAATATTAAAAATAAGACATGGAGAAAGCATTCTCTAAAAGTATGGACTGTTAATAGCCACATTTTGATTAAGCATTAGTTTGTTATCAAATTGAAAGGAAGGCATCCGGGTTGATTGGATTTTTGTTAGAGGCCATTTAGCAGAGTAATTGTCACTGCAGAGTATCCTTGTGGCACCTGAGTAGTCCATGGGCTACTTAGGTAGATGAGACTGGCCCATTTCTTGGTATAAAGCATTACCCAGATAGCCTGCGATTTCTCTGGAAGGAAAATCTGGCCTTTGTACTTCTAAGGAGTTTAGCAATCAGTGATAAGAGAAGCAGTTTCATTGCTTCCAGTAATTAGTCATCAGACCCTGAGAGAAAACTGAAATTCATTTTTATACCAAATTTAGAGGAGTAATTATAGTACATTAAAATGCACCCACTTACAGAAAAGTTTGAGTTTTGAAACATGTATATTTTCCATGTAGCCACCACCACAACCAACATAGAGAACGTTTGTGTCACCCGTGTCCCCTACCACTCCCTTGCCAACTCATCGCCCTAACCCAGTCCCGCACAGTGTCAGATCTGCTTTCTATTTCTCTTGAGCAAATGTGTCCTTTCATTCATTTAATGAACATGATACCAAGCAGTAAGCACTTTTTATATACAGCATATGACACTCAGGAAAAGTTGTAGAGATCCATGCATGTCGCTGCATGTTCATCTTGACAGGTGGGCCGTTAGTATTCCACTGGGAGAAACACACCTGATCCGGTGCCCTCTTCATCATGGTTGGTCTCTTTGAGTCTATTGTTAATTGTTTGTCTCCATTCACCCGACTGAGGGCTTCCACCACGTTCACTAACCCTGTATTTCACCAATTATGATGTTCCATTCAGGCTACTGCTCTTTTCTGACGTGCCTTCTTGGGGAATCGGTTGTTGAATTTTTGTTGCTATTGATTTTGTTCTGTTCTTTGTGGTAGGCAGACTTCTGCAAGTGGTCCCCGAGATCCCACACCCTTGTGCCTGAAAGCTGTGACTGTGAGGAGGTATGACTCCCTGATTGTGCTAGTTTATATGCACAGTGGACCTTAAGACAGGGAGATGGGTTGTGCCTAACATGCGTGAGCAGAACCGCATTGCGGGAGCTCCTTTGAAAGCACGAGGTCTTCTCTGGCTGCCGACAGAAGATGGAAGCCTGAGGTGGGCACTGTGCACCACTGCTAGATGGGCGAGGGAAGGGGTCAGGAGAAGAAATGCAGCTTCTAGGAAGAAAGAGGGCCCCTGATTAGGAGCCAGCAAGAAAAGAGAGACCAAGATGTACGTTCAGTACCAGACCGGGGCTCCAGATGGAAACCTCAACTCTTACCACCGACAGAACTGGGAGCTAATACACAGGTCTGGTTGTTGAGCTGCTTACGTGTGTGGCAATTCATCACGAAAGGAATCGAAGTCTGAGTAGTTTGATTTTGTTGAGATTCCCGCAGGATATTTTTAGTCAACAGACTTCCGTATGCCTTCATTCATTGGGCATTTTAAACTTACATATGTTCCTATTTCTGCTCCATCTTATCTGAATGTTTTCTTTGGCGATTACTGATTAGATTTGTATTGGGAATTTGGATTTCCACAACTCTGAACACTTTCTTCATCATCTCAGAACGTTGCTGTGCTGTGTTGTTGGCACGGTGGCTAAGCGTTCCGCAGCTGGCCTCAAGGCTGGTTGTTTGAAACCACGAGCTGCTCTCTGGGAGAAGGACGTGTCCGTCTGCTTCCACAGAGATGGCAGCCTGGGAGGATCTCTGGGAGCAGATACGTCCGCCGTCCAGGGTCTCTCTGAACTGGAACCCACAATAACAATGGGTTTGATTCTGCATTCAGGGAGGTCCCCTTCTGTTTGGTATTCTTGTTCCTCGACTCATTCTGACACATATTCAACATGCTATTTAGTTCCTTTATTGAGTTCTCTTTTATGGCTGTATTTTATGTTTACAGTTTTAAAAATAGTTTATCATAATCACTTGCAAATGTTTTATAAGACTCTCCTTTTTTCTAAGTCTATTCTTGTTCCTAGGTTTCTAATGACTGATTTTTACATGAAAAGGATAGTATATTGAATATTCAATTCACATTATTGAAATTGGAAATCCTTTTTTTGGTGTATGACGATTCATTTGTTTGTAGTTATGGCAGTTGGATTAATCTATTGAGTGAGGAAATCCTGTCTATTCTATTTGCTCTTAATTGTATCAAGAATAGTACAATGTCTCAGATAATCTACCTACTCTGATGTGCATGCCTGCACTTGAGATTGAAGATGGTTTTCTTCTTACGTTTGGGATATCAGACACGTTCAATTCTGAGTTGGTCATAGCTAACTTCCTCCAGACAATTACACCAAAGTGAAGTGCAGAGCTCCATAGAAGTGGAATCTGATGGAGGAGCAGGAGAACATCAAGATGAGGACGATGCCACAGGAAGAAGGAGGCTAGGCAATGGGGCTTCGGTGAGCAAAACCATTCTTATTCGTAACACAGTTTCCTCTCCCACATGTCCTCACAATAGTGTACAGTTCTCAAATAAATTGTCAGAGATTTGAAGCCTATGTAACTCAATTTACATTCAATTTAAAACTTGTCTAAAAATATTTTCTGAAATTCTTCCTCTAAATCAGCAGTTCTCAACCTGTGGGTTGTGACCCCTTAGGAGGACAAACAACCCTTTGACAGGGGTTGACCGATTCAGAACAGTAGCAAAATTATAGTTATGAAGTAGCAACGAAAATAATTTATGGTTGGGGGAGGTCACCACCACATGAGAACTGTATGAAAGGGTTGCAGCATGAGGAAAGCTGAGAACCCCTGCTGCGAGCCTTTGCCATCATTTTCTGTGATTCCCCAAGACGTTATAAAAGCATTAGGAAGGAAGCAATTTTCATATAAATGTAAATAATATACTTACTCCCAAAATCAGTTGTGATAGATTTTGTTTTATTGATGAGTTGATGTTGTTGATAAAACACTTTTGAATCACAAGTATAAGTAGTTTGGGGGGTAAGGTTGGACAGGTGAATGAATTTCTCATGTGATGATTCATTACCTGAAAGGAATAAGGCATACAGTTGCATATATTAGCACAATGCATCCTATTCAGATGAAAACCTAAAAATATGAATAATTAAATATTCTGAAGACTCTGAAATTATTCATTTTTTGGTATTCAATAGTTAAGGGCAGATCTAGCAAATATTTCTAAAACAGTTTATGCTGCTTTAATTGACCGAGGATTGATGCATTAGTTCCATCAAATTATGTTAAAAACAGAGACTGCCTGAGTTAATATTTACATAACAGATTTTCTAGATGGACTATTGTTTCGTCTTCACTGTCCCATATCTCCCCCTTCATGTGAAGACTGCAACCATGGTCACTACCATCCTGTGTGTGTAACTCGCCAAATATGCTGAGAGGTGTGAGATCCCACCTTCTTAAATTCAAATACACTAAGAAAGGCAGTCTCAATGATGGCCTGGCCCTCGTTGAACTCAAACTCGCATTCCTCGACTCAGTTCCTGTACGTTTTCTATTTCGACATTGTCCCGCTGTGTTGGCACTTCCTTATGAACTTAGAGTGGGAGGGCTGACAAAACAGATCCTTGAACCACATTATCTTGGGCTTGTTTCTCTCTAATTCTATAGTATGTGCGTCATCATTTTTCATATAACACGCTTTTCTCATAACATCTCCAATGATGCCTTGTCTATAGCAGCTGCCATGAAAATTCTTGTAGGTTAAGGGATTCCTACTATTCTAAAGCATTGCCAGGAGGAACATTTGTCTATTTTGAGAACTGAATTTTAGGTTGGTGATAAATGATAACTATTGGACCCCCAAAAGGACCAAATGAAAGGGGCTGGGAATAAAAGAAAGAGGAGGAGAGGAAAGGAAGCGTAAAGAGACCCAAAGGAAATTACACAATATCTGGAATAGCTTTATGCCCCTGCCCCTACCCCCCACCCTGCCCATTTATTTTCTGCTCGATGCTTTAGTCTTACCACATCTAAAGCTGTAGGTAGCATTTTTCTCACAGGTAGAATTACTATATTCCCAAACTAAACAGAACGAAACATGTGCGAACTGAGGTTCCGTACACTCGTCCATTATGAAGTTTTCACTCGCTGTCAAGAAATGGAATATGACATGCTTATAATTTCATCATTTTTGTCACCACAATTACAATTACTAAAATTATATCATGATATGGTATTTACCAAGCATTTAAATTGCTTTTGAAAAATTCAAATTTATCCATTTGTCATTTCTTAATTATTTAGTTTTTCTTTTTGTTTTTAAGATTGATACATTTTGATAATGTTTTCATGTAGAATTCATATTACCTTAAAAAATAGAACCCAGGCAAACATTTAGACAAAATATCCATTTTTTCACATTTAAAAATAGTAATTCCATTTTGTCTTATTATCTCTATTTTCATTTTTCTTTCACTTATAACTGAATGATTACTATACATAGAATTGAGGGTTTTTCTCATGGGAAATGCAATTTTTATCTTATCACTTTATTTGTGTCCTTGATTTATTCCTGGAGCATCTATAGAAAGTGAAACACTTAACCGGGCTCCCCTCCCCACCCCCAAAGGGAAAGAGAAAAACACCTGTCAGATTCTAACTTATTTAGATAGCAGTCAGTTGGTCAAGGGTGTTGAATTACAAAATGATGAGAAATATGGAAGTTATACAACCCTTAAATCCCCTTTTTAAAATGCATTTTGCTAAGATAAAGTTCGCTGGTTTATGCATCAGTGAAATCTGACTCTTTTTGTCCCCAGTAGTAGCTCAGTTGACAACCATCTGGATCGCCTTAACCTGAGTACAACCCCCAAACAATCAAACTCACTGCCATCGAGTCGGTTCCGCCCCATAGTGACCCTATAGGTCAGGGTAGACCTGCCCTGTGGGTTTCTGAGACTGTACAAAGCCTTGCCTTTCTCCCACAGAACGAGCAGCTGGTGGTTTCAAACTGCATACTCTGCGAGTAGCAAGCCAACGCATAACTCTCCTTTCTGTGAAACCATTTTGTTTTTTCCCCATAAACACCACATCCTTGACTTAATGTCTTTCTTTTACACTATTCCAAACTTACATTTAAAAGAATGACGCTATGTACACATGTATTTCAAACGTATTAAATAAAAGAGAAACTGTCTGAATGGGATATCGAATATGGGGAGAAGACCTGAGGGATAAAAACAGAAGGCTTAGAGTGGCTTGACATTGGTGCTGGGTTCATAACCTTCACCCTTCTTCTGGTGACCACTAGAACACCACATACATGAACTGTTTCACGATATTTACCTGGTGGTACATCCAATGTGAAAGCTTTAAATGGGGCAACACAGGAATCATCATATATATTAACAGAGATATATGTACAAGCCGTTAGGTTTTTACAGCTAGGTTCGCACTTCCCTGCAGGTGTTAGGGTTGCACTGTATCGATTGGTTATTTTGTCATACGAGTAGTCCACAGAAACCGTTTCATATTTTTTATCTGTATGGAGAAATAAGAGGATTTTCTATTATTTTCCAAATGGATCAATATCTATTAAATGTAAATTGTTCAACTTATAGTTTCAAAAATATGAACTCATTAATAAAATATGAAAAATAGAAGAAATACATCAGGTCCCTCGAGGCATTTATTTTTCAGTTTCCCTAAGCAATGTCCCCAGCTGGCAAGTGTCTATTTGGATGATCTGGGAGTGAATATCTGTCTTCTTAAATGGATTGTAATTCTTAAGGGTCAAATTCCATTTTTTTTGCTCCCCATGAGCCCAGTTACTTATAATGTACCTATCAATAGTAAAAGCTAAGCAATTACTTGTTGAATGATACACAAATGAATCTGACAAGTTGTTCTTACTTTATAATTTCCCTTTCTCTATAAAATGGAATTAATTATGTTTCTCCAAAAATATGGAACATTCATTGTTCCCAGACCACAAACTCTCCATCTCCTTGACTATTTTGAGAGTACTTCTGATAATATATTTCTAAGAACCTTTCCTTAGTTACATCTCACACTCTCACCTCCAGTTAAACAATTTTCACTCACTGTTAAAATATGCATTTTCAACATCTGTTATTTTACATATTTTTTAATTCAATAAAAAATGTTTAAGCCCTTCCTTTGTTTAAGACTCTGCATGGAGCACTAAGAACATTCATAGGAATCAAACATGGTCATAGCTTTTGGAAATACGTAGTCTAACAGGAAAGACGGACAAACATGAACTCCAGAAGACAAGGTAATGTCTAGGACAGCATTTTGCACAATAACCCATGAAAATAAAGAGAAAAACAGCTTATTCATATTGAAAAACTAAAAGGAGAAATTTAAGAGTGGACGACTCACTTTCCGTTCTCAAATATGTGCAAACGGATTGACGTGGAGTCTATGCCAATTCCTAGCAACCTGCTGAGCCGAACTGCCCCCACAGACACTCTCGTCCCACAGACATGTTAAAGACAGAGAGACAGGAAGGGGTAGTATGTGTCTGGTAACCCATAAGAAAGCCCATGGCTGCAAAAGTGAAGAGCATTTTGAGGCAATAAATCCAGAAGAGAGGTATAGGAGAGCCCGTCACATAAAGCCATATTGATAGAATAGGCATATGAAGACCGTTCATCACACAAACTTCATGGAGAGCTACTAAAGGGAGTGACCAATTCCTAACAGACATATGGAGAACATCTTAGATGGGGAAGGAGTAGAAGCAGAGGATGATTTAAATAAATAAAGGGGTAAGTCAAAAAGTATTGATATAACCCCCTAGCAACCTTTATTGAACAAAACTCTCAAAGCGTGAGGCGATTGTTTCTCAACTGATCCTCCAACGATGTCTTGGCACTTCTGAAGGTCGTATTCCATCCCCAAAGAAGGCTACATTCTCCAATTCACGCTGTGCCAAACCAGCAACGCTGACATCCTCGGGGGACCCCTATCGTGTTCCTTTAAAAGGCTATTTAAGTTGGGGAGACAAAAAGATGTCTGAAGGAGCAAGATTAGGGCTGTAGGGTGGATGAGGGAAGGTTTTGAAGTGGCATTCTCCAAGGACAGCCCCTTACTGGGAAGAAATAACATGTGAAAGCACTTCTTTCCTGATCTTTCCTCATCAGTTCAGCTGTAAATGATCTTTAAATGTCATAACAAGCCCCCCCGGAATATCCTGTGTCCTTCTAGGAAAAAAGTCAAGGTCACGCCTTTCTAATCCAAAAGAGAGTGCCCAGAACTGCTGACTGACCTCTATGCCTTGAATTTCACGAACTCGGTAGATAGCTTCTGAAGCCCTATCCTTTATTTTAAGTTTTACTGACATATAACTCATGTATCATGCTATGCAATGGTCAAAATACATCAAAATATACCACAATCAATTTTAGAACAGTTTATTCATTCTTGCATCCATTATTATTAGCTACTCATTTTCCCTTGACCTCCCCTGTCATAATCCTAAGACCCTCTTAGTCAACTTGCTGTTTCCCTGGGTTTGCCTATCCTGAATTCAAACAAAGAAAACCATACAAAACAAACCCAACAACAACAAAAAATGGAAGCACAGAAAAACCTCAGTCCCCCAAATGCAGATAATAATAATAGAAGAAGTGAAAAATGGGTCAAAAAATAAAACAACTGATATGATGTTAAATTTTAACATAAACTATATCTGCAATACATTTTAACCTATAACTATATCTGCAATAATATAGTTATTATTATATTGCAACTATATCTGTGATCCATTTTCCAATGCATTGTCTGAGGACAAGCCTAGTGATACACCCTTGGTCAATAAATAAAAACAAGACTTCGCTGCCATCAAGTCAATGGTGACTCACAGGGACCCCCCTATAATTATTTATAGGAGTAGAAACACCCATATTGTCCTGCAGAACAGCTGGTGGTTTTGAACTGCTGACCTTGTGGATAACAATCCAATGCGTAACCATGATGCCATCCTTAATCAATAGACAGAGGGAATCCAATACAGTCTTAATCCATGTAGTGGCTCTATCAATGGATTTGGGGCTATCACTGTCATTCATAGCCTTCTGCAAAACATGTGCTCAGATTCTAAGCTATAATTCAGCTCCCCTTGGATAATGGATTTTATTATTAGAATTTTTTTATCACATTAACTGATGTGATTCTTCCATGAGGACTTAGTTGATATCTCACTTAGATGACTGCTTGTTTTAAGACAAGCCTTTAAGGCCCCAGATACCATCCTTTCTTGTAGCAGGCTGGGGTAGTTAGTTTATTGTGCCACCCTGGCCGATTAAACACATGTGTGGTTGATTGAAGGGTGGAGGGATAAATGGCTCAGTGAGCCTCGCCTTTCTAGTTGTCGGATCTCTTGCTCTCTGATGGTCGGACCAAGATGCAGCTGCCTTAGCCAGTTCCCTGCTTCCGCTGGCAAGGCTCCCTTCCTTCAAGACATCCCCAAGGAGAAGCTGCATGAACCTATTCCGATGCAGCCGTGGGTGCTGGAGCAGCCGTGTGGAGACTCCTGCCAGCACTGAGATGCTTACACATTCACTGACTTGGCTTTCCTCCTGCAGTTGGCATCATTGTGTGTGTTTTGTGAGATGGCGGAGGACTTTGTGGATTGGTGTCGGACATATGTGTTATTGGGTTAATGTTGGGCATGTGGGCTTGGGCAGCACTGGGTTGAGATGTTTTCTTGAGGCACACTTAACTTTTATATAAAACTCTCTCTTATATATGAGTTTCTGTGGATTTGTTTCTTTAAAGTACCCAGACTAACATATAGGCAAACATCTTTTTTCTTCACCACACTTTGCTGTAGCATCCATATCTTCAGTGATCACTTTATGAAGGCAAGCATCAAGCAGGGCCACATCATAAGAAAGAATTGTTTTTAGATTGCAGGTTGATTAGGTGTGGGGTCAACCTCCATTTATATATCTGCAGTTTCTATATATCCCTGATCAACTTTTGAGGCAGTCTTATAAATTTCTTGGTAAATAATATAAATAACCTCCATGGAATATTTGCTAATTCTAATAATATTATAATTAATCTAGTCAATGGTATAGAATTTAAATGCTACTGAGAAAGGGGGAACATACATATATAGGAATAGTTTTAGACTAAAATACATATCATGTTCACTTATACAGACTCAAAATTTAAGTGACTGAAAACTGATTTAAGAAAACCCCATGGAATGGACACTGGGGGAAAATTTCAAGAGAGCTCCTTGACTAAAGCAAACTATCCCTGCAGGATTAAGCAACGTCAAACAAAGCAAAGTGAGTAAGAAAATAGTAACAAGATGACAGTCTTAAGTTGCCAAATCTTGTGCAACCTAAAAGCAAAGATTTGAACCAAAGTCCACTGACTTCCCAACCCACAACCTTGGGATAGCAGTCCTCTGGGTCTTCTCACATTAGGTAGGGCCTTTCAACCTGTGGCCCCCAAAAGTATGTCAGTTCCTTTAATTTGCAACAGGTGGACTAATGTAAACTCTGTTTTACTTAGTGAAGCTTCCAAGTCAG
>NW_022111324.1:42914759-42928271 GCF_000313985.2 Echinops telfairi | reverse complement strand
TCACTAAGAGAATGGAATACAGAATAAAATCATTAAACAATGAAAACAAACAAAGTAAGGGATAGTAATGCTGTTTCAAACATACTATTTCGATGTGCAATTAGGATATGCAGGAAGGATAGTGATGCAATAAATAATTTACCACTGAATATAAAGCTACTATCACCATTGGTTTAAAAGTCATAGCTGAAGTAGCTGTAGGCTTTTCCAAGGTCTTGGGGAATTAAGAGATACCTTACACTCTGACAGAGGTGATCTCACTTTAGCTGGGGTCCCTTCTTCGAGATGAAGACAGCGGGAGATGCCCATTCAGTTGCTGTCATAAAAAAAATGTGCCAAGTTCCCCCCAAATCAAGAGACACTCATACTAGCATGCGAAGGGAACTGGAATCCAAGCTAAGATGTGAGGAGGGAACATGGACGTCTCAGAGAAGGTGAGTCCATTTCTGTTGGTAGGAAAACCGGGAGGAGCCACCTCCCATCAGAGAAAAATGGTAACTAACATAGCACCAAGGGGGAGACTATGCCTGGTACTATGTTCCTCAATGGACACTTTTGACCTAGTTTCTCTCTAGACCTTGGTGGCCTGGCCCAGGTACTACCAAAGCAGGGACTGTAGACTCTCTTCTTTTGAAGTGCACTGTATCTTTCTACACCACATGGACTCAGTGAATGTGGAAACCCTACAAAGTGAACTGTGCTTCTAAACTCTAAAACTCATCTGAAACCCTTGGACTGCAGGCTGGAAACTTCCAAGGATGAAAAGAGGCCAACGACTGCTATACCAGGGGTACAGAACTGGACTCTGACTTTAGTTCAGATCTCTTGCTCTTACGGTCCCCAAGGTACTGTGGTTTGGAACTACCAGATACCTACACTTTTAATGCCCTCCTTGTTTGATTATGAAATGTATTAATCTGGTAAGAGTGATTCTGCCACTGGCAATGAATATTTTTGAAAGTTTTGCCCTATCATCAAGCCCCATTGGTTGTGTAAATTGTGTTCAGTCACTTAAGAGTTTAATCTATAAAAATCAACAATTCACATATTGCAGTTCGTAGTTGGATAATTTCATTTTCTCAACTGTGTTTTAAATTCTATACCATTATCTAAAATAATGACACTTCTAATTGAATCACCTCATGCCATAGGGAAACGATTGACAATGTTTCCTAACATAAAACTCAAAGGATATCAATAAGTTGAATGAGAGACATATATAAGCCACAGATGTATGAATGCATTTGGGGTTTGCATTTATTCTAGCCACATCTAAGAATGATTCATTCTTATGACATGGCCCTGCTTGATGATCACCCTCATGAAGATATCACTGAAGAGATCCGTGCTGTAGCCCAGAGTGGCAAAGAAAGCAGATGGTGCCCAGAGTGGCAGCAGGGCTTTTAGAGCTTGCCTTCGAACAAGTAGCATTCTAAGTGAGGGGTCAACTAAGTCCACATGGAAGAAGCACACAGCCAAGGATTTTAAAGAATACAATCCAAATTTAAGGCATGGAATGACAGCAGAGCTTAAATAGCGAACACTTGGTTTGCAGAAGGCTATGCGTGATAGTGTAGGCTCAAAATCCACTCGCAGGGTCCACACATGGGTTTAGCCATTGCTGAATCCCCTCTGATCATAGGCCTGTTATCAGAAAGAGAACTTTGTAAAGTCGATTATCTGTAGATATAGTTAAAATTCAACATCTTATCATTTGATCTCCCTTTTGAGCTATTTTAAAGCTCTTTCAGTTTTTTTAAAAGGTGAAGAGGAAGCATTTATGTTTCGTGGTCAGAGCGGGTGAATCTGCTCTGACCACAGACACGGGATGTGAACGCCTTGCTATCATGCAGTGTGCACTGGAAAGTGAAGTACTGCAGGTGCAGTTAGGTGAACACTTAACACCTTATCATTTTAATTCCCTTTTGACCATTTTTAAAGTTTTTTCTAGTTTTTAATATTTTCTCATTTCTTTTAGACTGGGGGTTTTCTATTTTACTTTGTTATTATTGTTGGATTATTTGGGTGTGTTTTCCTGTATATGAAAACCAAGATAAGTAAACAGAGAGCGACAGTAGTTGGATTGATTGTTTCTCGGGAGCATGGCAGGAGAGACTGAGGGGAAATGGGGAACTCATAGCAATGAAAATATGAAAGAAAAAATACTCTAAAATTGATTGTACAACTCTTCTTAATATGAGTGAACAATTGAATTGTATGCTATGTGGATTATATGCCAATCAAACCATTTAAAACTAAAAAAGAGATGGTATTTCCCACAAACTTTTAGAAGCCCCCATGTATATATGTGAATCAGGTGCTCCAGGACATGGAGAGATTAAAGATAGTGACAGATGGTTTGCCTGATGCAGCCAGGATTGCAAGTTAGCAGGGATGGGCACAATTTATCAACAAACAAAGGGATGAACCATCCGTAGGAGGAAGGGCTCCCTTTCTGTTAAGAGAGGAGGGCACAGGGAAATGAATGGCTACAAACTCGTTTCAAGTAGCTGGTGGGAGCTGTGCTCTACACTGGGCAAGAGAGAGAGACAGTGAGACCAATAGGTTTTTTTTATTTATTTACCTTGGATAACCCATGTATTATCCAAGGTAAATAAATAAAAAAAACCTATTGGTCTCACTGTCTCTCTCTCTCCACATCTTATATCATCACCATAGTAAACCCTTGGCCCCTCCTCCTAAACCACCTCGCAATTATCCTGTATTGAAACTGAAGTTAAGTAGCTTCGCCAAAGTTAATTGATAGTCTAATAGCTAATCTTGGTATCCTAAACAGGGCCAGCATATGAAATCAAAATTGACACTGATAAATACTGGCTCTTAAGATCAGGAATTAATCACTATGCGAAACTAGAGCCAGTGAGTTTAGCTAGGTAACCACTCTTGGAAGTTTGGAGTGAGGAAGAGAGTAATTAATGAGCTATTTCAAAGTAATATATGCTTTCCCAAAATAAGCAAACTTACCACATGTCTCAGGCTGTGGAATAGCTGTAATAAAAAAAGGAACAAAGATGCAAATTATTAAGCATGTGTTTTTAATATCAGTGCTATAATCATCTCAGAGAAAGGTGATCCAAAGGTTCTGACGCTGTGAACCTGAGAGGTTAGGTAATTTGATTGAACAGATATTACAGGGTTCCCTGTGCCTAGTACAATATTTTAAACTCAAAACATTACCAGCAATCAATGAATGACCTTGTTAAAAAAAAATATACGGTGATACACTTACTGAAGAACCAGAGTGCGATGATAATGAAATCAAGACATCCCTGGGACACATCTGACTGTGGTGCATGGTAAATGACTAAATATGAATGTCACCTGAAATGTTATAAAGATTCTTCATCTCCTTAATTCACCCCAAAATAAATCTAAGCAATTATACTATAACTAGCTACACCGTTGTTAAGAAAAATATATCAGCTAGTTGGCAGGGACGGTTTCATATTCTAGTTTAACTTTTTGCACATAGAGTACAGGGAAGTGTTCTCTCGAGAAATGGAGGAGTGTCTCCCGAGAATGTGTGGTTTCAACTGCTGCGCTGGGCAGCACTACGACCGGGAGAGAAGGGCAGCCCTGTCAGTTCGAATGCTATTGCCCACGTTAAGGGCCCCTCATTTACCATCAAGTCACCCCTGGTTCTTGGGGACCCACATGTGTCACAGTAGAACTGTGCTCCATGGGTTTGCAAGAGGTGATTCATTTTTATCTTTTAAGTAGTTCGCTAGATCTTTTTTCAAAGGTGCTTGGTTGGACTTGAACCTCCGTCCTTTCAATTAGCAGCCACATTGATTAACCATTTGTACCACCCGAAACGCCATCGTCCTAATACCGTGACTGCTGGGATCAAATTGGGTGTAGTCATTTGTCTCCAAAGCCTTCATTCCCTTTTAGCTCCTTTTTTTCACCCCCAGCCCCTCACACTCGACTGGAACTCTGGCACGAGGCCGGTCCTCCCCACTGCGTGGACGGGAAAGCGGCATCACGACTCCCGTTCTCCTCTGTGCACACACCTTTCTCGTAGAGAAACGGGTTCTAATCGTTTGTTCAGTTCCCAGTTTTTTGCCTTTTGCCTTCCCCAAACCACACATCAGCCCGATGCGTCAGACCAGCAATGCTAACATGCTGATCCACATAGCTGTTGTGCTGACGACTGACCGCTGCCCCAGGCCCCGGGATTACAACACTTGATTCCACTAGGCAGAGAGAGGACCCCGAGGGAGAGCGGCAAGGAAGGCCCGCGGTGCCCGGGCCGCATGACTGAGGGTAAGGTTGTCACCTATGGCTGTGGAAGTGCTTGGAGGAGAAGTGCTTGCAGAAGTGGTCGGGGGTGAATCTGCAAGGAAACGAACAGAGGAGAAGAGTTAATGAGTTTGTCTGATGGAAGGGTGAGGGGCAAACTCTTTAGCAAAGGTCATGTCCTCTGGGAGTCCTTATTTGCATTCGTACTTGTTTTTACAGTAAAGTAGTGGATCAAAGAATCATCCGCAAATGGCCCTCTCAGATGACTGATATTTCAACGGTGCTTTTTTAAAAATTTCAATCGTTTTTATGAATATCTTGAAGTAAACATGGCAAAAATCAAGCAGAAACTCTTGCTTCCTCAGTTATAAATCTTACCTGATGTGCAAATGTCCTCCAACTTATCCTTTCTCTATTCATCACCACTCTCCTTGTGTTATATGCTAAGAAGGACAACAGTTCTCTTTGGAACACACATTACCGACCAGGCTTTAAACAAGCTTGTTCCTCCCACCAAACCGATGAAATGCACATCAGGATATGCATTTTTACAGAATGGAAAACCGGCACTCAAAAAGTGCTGCCAACTTGTCGGAAGACCAGCTAGAAAGTGACAGAGGCTGGAGTTATCTTTCTTCTTGGCCATGAACTATCGTAATACTAATAATATAACAACCTATGACCAGATAAAAGCTTACTAGCAACATTCTTTGGTCCAATTTAGTCACAAGCTATTAAAAAAATTGCAAAACAGGCTACCAGCAAAAAAAAAAATTGGGGGCTTGAAAGAAAAATTATGCTCAAGTTCAAGTTTCCATTCCATTACTCATTGCCTAAAATGCCTAAAGCACCATAGTCAAACCTGAGGCTTGATCTTGGGAGGTGACGTTCGAGGTGATGTTGGAGGTGCGTGGAGGTAAGGCAGCCGCAGGGCTGCTGGGTGCAGGGCTGAGGGAGGCTACAGAAGGGAAAGCCATTTCTGTGGGAAAGGATGTGCTCCTCTCTCCTGGGGTACCTGCAATCAGAAAGGTCGCAATGCTGTCACTTGCTTCTGTCCCACCCAGACAACGGCCGATAAACCTATTATTCCACAAAGACGAGGCTAAAACATCAAGCTCATGGGAAAGCTGCATCAAGAGGGACATCGTGTGTAAACCATGGAGTTTTGTAAGCAGAGGACAAGTACATTTGAGGGGAACGTTTTGAGAGCTCAGGAGAGAGGTTGTTCCTTGTGATCGAGTCTCCTCTAACCCGAGGCCATTTGGCAGCGCAGAGTAGCACTGTGTGTCTCCATGGGCTTTCAGAGCTGTGACTTATTCAGAAGTTCATTGCCAGGTCTTTCTTCAAAGTGTCCTCTGGGAGGGTTCAAACTGCCACTCTTTGGCTGAGTAGAGAAACACTTAACCATCAGTACCACTCAGGGACTCCAAGAGCGCCTACAGCGCACAGGAACAAAGCACCAGGGAGAGGGGAGCCGGATGCTGGCAGCCTGGTGCTGAGACCCTGCAGATGGAAGTGGGGCTCTGAGTTGAAAAGACCACATGAAAGTTGGTACAGGAGGAAGCACCGCCTAACACATGCTCAGAGCTTCCGAGGAGGAGCCCCTGGCTGCCAATGCTTAGGTTTGAGTCTCTTATCCTTCTGTGTAGCAGCTCAGGGGTGTGTGTGTGTGTGTGTGTGTGTGTGTGTGTGTGTGTGTGTGTTTTACTTTTCCAGCTTATGGTTCCAATTCTACTTTGACTCTTCCTTGCCAGGCAAAATCAAGTGGCTTTAGAACCAAAGAACTGTCACATGAGGCTGATACCATCACTTTATTTTCTAATTTCATATCTGCAAATTGGTATTGCCAAGCTAAATGCAGTAGCAGAAGAAGCTGCAGTTTCCATTCAATCAGACTTGCACGCTCAGGTTCAAGGCACCTAATGCCTGAGACAACTTCCCCCAGACACCGCGCACAGCATTGCAGCCCGGGTGGCCAATGTATTGTCAAATACTACCAAATGAAAATTCTCCCTCTCCCTCCCTCTCAGCTACCCAATAGATTCCAATAGGCCAAGAGTACTCTGGACATCTCTGTAGCGTGGGGAGACCTGTCCCTGTGGATTTCCTGACTGTCAATCTTTACAGGAGCACAGAACCTGTAGAATCCTGTGGGTTGGTTTGTGGGCCCTTATTCACCTTCTTCCTTATTCTTCTCTCACCATTTCCTATTGTCCTGCACATCCCTGTGCTAGTCTATGGCCCCCTGCAGCCTCCAGGAAGCTCCCCACATGCCTGCTTTTCCCCTTCAAGTGGAAACCCCATTTCCCTCATTGTATAGATGAGAGTGATGGAAAATAGGAGAGGCGTTTACTGTTTTAATTAGATAGAGCAATCCTAAGCGATTTGTAATTATTGAAATTAGTCACTGTGAGAAGATGAATTCCCTGAGAAGGACGAGGGGGGCAGCTTGTATGACCATCAAGGGGGGGCCTGTGTCAGTCCACTTTTGTTGCTTTACAGATTCTTTCCATCCACAGCTTTTGACTCTGTAAATTTGCTAAAATGCCCAAAACCCATTTACTGCAGTGCCTATAGCACCTGGAGTGTGTACAATGATGGGGGGAGGGGGGCCAAATATAAAACAGTATTATGCCCTACACAACTTTTTCCTCCTGAACCTGTATTCCCACAATCCTTGGTCTTCATTGCCTGGGAAAGGACATTTGTTAAGTCGTGCATTATACCCTTAGAGTAATTCTAGAAGTATGAAGTTTCAAATCCACCCACTAGCAACTGCTGCGCCAGGAAACAAGTGTTTGCGCTTCTTGGCGCCACTCTTAAACACAGGTCACTGTCATGCACTCTTCCTTCCTATTGACACAAGTCTAAAAGACCCGCAAACCTGTTGTGTCATTCCCGCCCTGAGCAGGGTTGAGTGCAGGAGGAGCAGCGCTGCCGCTGGGTGTGTGGTTGTCAGATTGTCCGGCAGAGGGCGCTTGCGAGTCTGCGTGCGTGGAAAGGTGAGGAGGCGTCGGTGCTAGGGGGACACCTAAGAGGAGAAAGTGAGAGCATTACATCACCCTGCCGCCGCTTCTGAAGAAGCAGCAAAATGCACTAACCCGTAGTAGGTTCTTAGCGGGAAAATTGCTGTTGCCCTTTATTCAGTGTGAAGTGCCCCATCTAGGAAAAGGAGCCCGCTGGGTTCTTCGGGCAGTCAGGGGTCACCTGTGCTCACAGTCGTGCGGGCCCTGAGGTTGGGAGGTTTCCCCGGTCTGCGCGGGGCTAACGAGGACTCACATTTCCAGGGTGTGGAGTTTGGGTTGCCCTGTGTTGGTGTTACTTCTAAATCAATATGAGATTTTTTAAAAATTCTCCATTAACTCACCAAACAAGGTCCATGCTCCCAACTTTAAAAGAGTGGAAATACTCCCGGAAGAAGTTAAAAAAAATAAAATAAAATCGCTAGGTTGTCAATCCTCAATGTGATTTAACAAAAATAAAACCAAAGTGTTGTTATCTCCAGAAAGGCAAGGCATCAGACTCTGGAGTGGAGTGGAAAGATGGGGCCACTTCTGCTTTGGGGCGCCTGTTAGGGGGGCTGGATGGTGCATCCATCAACAAATAGTTAACGGGCACTCAATAAGTCCTCCCTTTACACACTAAAATAAAACTATTTACTTAGAAACAGCACAAACATTAAGTCAATGAAGAAAAAAAAAAAACTGCCCTAATGATTTTTGAATTCCCAGGTATTGGAGAAGAGAAGTTTTGGTGAACACCATTTCACATAATTTCCCTGTGCCAACCTGCCAAATCAGGAGCACTAGTACTATTGAAAGTATCCAGGAATGCGTGGGGTGGACTAGTGCCTGGACTCAGAGGAGGAGGCGTGGTCTCTGAGGAGCCAAGATCTGGTTCAGAGATGCTTGCAGGTGAGAGTGCAGTGGTGGCAGCAGGTAAGGGGTCAGTTGGAGACAGAGCACTGGGCTCTTCTGTTACAGGCAGTCCTGTCTTATTAGTGGGAGCTGGAAGAAGGAGAAAATAAACATGTGAATCATACTCTGAAAGCTATATTCAACTGACAGTTAAGTCCTATGTACACGTAGATAAATTATCTGTATCTAATTGTTACATATGGTGTAGGTATATACAAATACATATGCAAATAAATTTGCAGCTCTCATTTGCACAAATACAGACACAGAAATATAAAACAAATGACAAAACAGCGGCTACAGGAGTAAATGGGCAAATGAGTTGAAGGACGGGGTCCTCTGCCCTCTTTTCTCAACTTTCCAAAGCACTTTGGCTCAGAATAGAACCAAGTCAGTGAAAAGGAAATGTGCAAAAGAGCTTTAAGGAAGGTACGAGACAGAGAAGGTGGGAAAGAGATTAATAGACGGACGGGGTTCAAGGAGTAAAACGGAAAGGCGCAGACACTGTCTACATAATTATATATTTAAAAATAGGTCAACTTCAAATCACTCAAGAGAACAACGGACAAAGAACTGGAAAATTACATTCATAAACATATGCAAACAACCTAAGTACATAGAAATGTTTCAACTTCATAAAAGAATAAAATATTAAAATTGTAGACATTAAAAATGTTCTCCAATATTCGCATTCATTTTTATAAAAGGGAAGAAATAATAAAGGGTCAGACAGGTCCAGACACAGCTGACATGCAGGTAGAAATAGTCCAATCTTCCTGCAATGAAGTTAAGACCATGAACCAAAGCTCTCTTTAAAGTATCTGTGCTCTGTTACTAAACAAAATATACTTACTTTCTAACAATAAAGGACTATCCCATTATTGTTCTAGTATACCCTGTAATTATTGATGGTGCAATTATAGATCTGTATTTTCCCCAAGTTTCAAAGTTTAACATGCTCAACTTTAACATGACTTCAAAATGTTTCACAGGGTGCTTCCAAACACTTGTGAAAAAATTCCATATTTTCCTTGACCATTTTGAAGCCCCTCTCGGATTTCCAGAAAGAGAGCAAAACATATTTTTAAATATTCGATGAACATAACATTTTGTCTATTATATGAATATTTCATTAATTTTATTGATTTTAATTAATGGGTCACAGAAAAGAGCACAAACAAGGGGGAGGGACTGGAGAATGTGAGAAACTAGCAAAAGAGTAAAATTGATGGGCTATGATGGAATTAACACATGGAATTGAGTGGATACTCAACGGGGAATAAAGAAAATGAGAAAAAGATATGACACAAAGAAACCTTAAATCTATTCATTAATAGATTCCTTTAGGAATCCAGGTAAAATGAAATCATTTATTACTATTTTCAACAGAGAGAAAATTAATCTGATGCCTATTGAAGTTCTCCAACGCCAATGCTCATGAAATCTTGGAGAATTATTCTGAGATGCCAGAATCCAAGGTAATAATAGGACAGTTGTTATTCATTATGCATTGTCCTTTGCCCATGGTCATCCTCAATCTCCACTTAGTATCACACTTTAACCCATAATTGCGTGCAGTCAAGTAATTAACAAGTAGCTCCATCGTGGTTTTGATATCAAATTAAAAATCCAACTTTAGAATTCTCTCATCGGCTTTGCGTCGGGCGGAGGGAGGAAATGGAGAGAGGAGGGGAAGAGGGGAAGGGGGCCGCAGGGGCTGAAGCTGGATGAGAAAGGCTGGAAGCAGGGATCATCCACTTCAACTTCTGCTCAAGAACTCATTCCTATCTTAATTCACTCCATCTCAAAATGGCCCAGAAGGACGGTGTAGAACTAGCCCTAAGGTTGTCGAGGCTGTAGTTTCCACAGGAGCAGGCTGCCTCATCTTTCTCAAAGGGAGGCCTAGGGATTTGGAAGGCCAACTTCCAGTTAGCTGCTGAACATAGTCCATGCACGCTAGGACGCCCAGTGATGATCCGTCACTCTGAGGCTACACTAACGCTGGGCTTGTCAGGATGCCAAGGATCCTTTTGGCGTTGCCAGAAGTATTGCAACATGCTCGCTTTGTCAGCCACTCCTATTGTGCATTAGCGTGAACTGCCGGACCAGGAGGAAACCACTCAGCACGCCTCGTGCGATAGAGAGTACTACGGTATTTGTGAAAAGTGGAGCATTATTAAGATTGATTCTAGCTAGAAAAAGTCTGAGATACACGAACACGCGGTGTTCAGAAAACTGCCTATCTACCTGGAAGCCTGCATAGCCTCGCGCACTTCTTAAACTCAGAGCATATTCCTTAGTTTCACGAACAGGAATATAATTTCGGCTTGAAAGACAACTTTCAATGGACACTCCCACATTGCCCCTGTACCCATTTTTTTTCAAATGACCCTGAATTTATGGGGGGTGGGGGTGGGTTGGGGAGTCTGTAGCAACAGTTAGAATTTCATTGGAATTCCTCTTAATAAACTCATGTGTTCTTTTCATGTTTCACTCCTTATTCCAACCCAGACTCATTTCCCTCCTGCAAAAATAACCACGTATGTTTACATGGGCTTGCCAAAACTAATTTTTTTTTAATGGCCTATGAGTTCTTGTGTCTGGAGTGTGTCCCGTGAATGTTTGCCTCGGAGCCGCCCCAAGCCACAGAGTGGACCTGTTCCCAAGGACTAGCTCGACTGTCCTCTTGCTGGAAGTGATCCCCAAGAGCTCCTCCCACTGCAGTGCTCCGCCTTCGCGGCACCGGGGCTCTCCTGAACCGCACAGCACACGACAACAGCGGGCAGCAGAAACCAATAATAATGTGTTGTGCGTAAATGGCTTCCCCATGTAAGGATTTATTGAAACTCTAGGCCAAACTATAACACAATAAAATTGTAACTTCCACACTTTGAAAGTTACGCCGATTCAAGAGCATTTTTGTGACTCTTCGCGCAGCTCTTCGTTTTCTGTCGTTGAAGTGATTTTTTAGTTAATTACAAAAATAAGCCCTGCAGCAGCATACATTCTCGGAGCATGTCCTTCCTTCAGACCTGTGCCTTATGACTGTCAAATCAGAATGGGCCCAATGGCTTTGCTTAGCACCTTATTGCACGCTGTCAATCACAAGCACTAGCAAGAAATAAAAACGTATTTTCAAGGCCAACAGAAATGGTATTGAAGACATCATTGATAATTCAACTATGTGCAATTTTTTTTTTAATTTTGTGTATAGTGTGTATGAATTGATTGTCAGCATCTTCCTTTTTAAATTTAAGTATCTCCGGATACGGATCAACGCTAAGCTAATTAGTTCGGTTATGCCAGTAGAATTAGGGAATATTAATTACAAAACATCTTAATAGTCTCAAAGTATGTGCATATCTTTGAAAAAGGAAAAATTCTTATCTAAGGATAACTAATATAGAAAACAATGTTTAGAAATCATGTCAACCCTATATAAAGCAGAGTAGAACGTCTCCTCAGGTTTCTGAGACTGTCCATGTTTCCAAAATTTGGATCTTGCAATTCTATACACTGGCAATTTTTTATTATTTTAATACAATCATATAGAGACAATATATTCCAATAGATTATCAAATTGTATACTTTACAAATAAATATTTTAAAAACAACTGAATGGCAAGAATCATTCGTGAGTATAATACGAGTTCTTTTAAAGTTAGTTTTCAATGGATAATAGAAAATCTACTAACACCAAATACATACACTTCACACAAAGTCCATTCACTGAATAATAGAAAATATGCTGCTATCAACTATGTAACATTTACAACAAGAAAGTAAAATGCAAAAGTAATTCTTACCAGTACTAGAGGGTGCTGATGATGCCTCTTGCCCTGTAAAGAGGAAAACAAACATCACTTAGAAGTGTTTTTAATTTTATACATATATAAATGCATGTTAGACGTGCATACAGATTATAAACCAAACTCAATGCCATCGAGTCAATGCTGACTCCGAGCGACCCTATAGACAGGGTGGAGCTGCTCTTGCAAACTTCTGAGAGCGTGACGAGTTGCAGGAGTGCAAAGTGCAGTCTTGCTCCCACAGTGACTGGTGGTTTCTAACTACGGACCTTGCAGTTAGCAGCCCAAGCGTAACCAGAGCGCCTATATATACTATGCACCTATGTATCTATGTACATGTTATATGCAGGGGCTTCAAAAGTTATGGAAAATAAAAGATAGTGGAATTTTTTCATGAAATTTTTAAAGCCCCTCACATGTTTTAGATCAGAGGGTAAATCGAAAGTATTGCAGCCAAAGCATAGAAACCTCTCCTCAACAGACCTATCAGAATGTGAAGCTACTGCATCTCTCGACACAGCCTCCGTCTACGTCACTGCACTTCTGCAGGTAGTATGGTCTTCGCTCTAACCTTCCCCCAAAGAATTCTGAGCAGTGTGGGCATCCCCCCGGGACCCAAATCATGATCCTTTTCAATGCTCTTTGAATTTGGGGAACAAAACAAGTCTGAAGTGGCAAGATCGAAGTGTTCATGTGAGGAGGTAAGGTTTTTCGGTGGAAGTTTCAAAGGATGCCTCCTACTACCTGCTAAGGAATGAGTTGGTGCATTTTTCTGATGCGGGAGAAAACAAATAATCAAACAAACAAAATCTCTTCAACACAACTTGCTTGGCTTTTTTCCTAACCAATGCAGTTTTCTATTTTCTTATAACTTCTTCCTCAAAAACCCCGGTGATCATCTTTCATTATTTGAACAAGTCTACCAAGATGATTACGCCTCTAGAATTCTAAAAATTAGTCCCCATAACCAATGGAATGTAGGGGGCCAGCAAAGCCCTGCTAAAGTCACTGTTTGTTGGGGTTTTTTCTACTGAAGACGCTAGCAAACTTCAGACGGGTGCATTACTGGGATAATGTTTCTGATTTCATCCACTTATCTCAAAGACATATTTAAACACGTTTTATTTTTAATAAACCTGTGCATGAACTGGAATCTTAGTAGCAATAGATTTTTACTTGACCTCTTATACTTTATATATCAATTAACATTTTCAGAGCAGTAATGTCCAATAGTTTTATCCCAATAATACGATATTCCTTTTCATAATGCCATGTTTACCAAACCCACATATGTCAAAATCATATTACTTTTTCTACCTAGGCAAATTTTTTTAAATGAAAATAAGCAAAGCCCACATGGAAGAAGCACACCAGCCTGTGTGATCATGAGGTGTTGATAGGATCGGGTATCAGGCATCAAAGAACAAAAAGTCACAACATTGTGAATGAAGGGGAGTGCAGAATAGGGACTCCAAGTCCATCTGTAGGCAACTGGACACCCCCTTACAGAAGAATCATGGGGA
>NW_022111324.1:42906856-42913722 GCF_000313985.2 Echinops telfairi | reverse complement strand
ACTGCCCTTGTTCCAGTGAAGTGACTGATAGGCTAAAAATAAGAAGTATAAATCCCAAAGTAAAGAAGTGAAAACATGATTGTCGACAATTCACCCAGCCATATACATGTCAAATCTTGCAAAGAAATTAATTTACTCTGAGGTACTTCTCTCTATATTTTTAAATCAGTAGTATGTGGTATTTCTATCTAATTGTGTACATAAAGACAAGGAGTTTATTGCTAAAACTGAGAAGCCAAATTCTAGAGCTTTATCCATTTAAATAATACTGCATAAGAGTTATCAATTTATTATTAAGAGTTGATAATATTTATTGAGTGATTATACTGGTGCCAAGAACTGTGTTAAATTCTACTTGTAAGTTTGTGTTTAAATATCACTGCAGTCCTATGACGCTCAGAGAAATCAAGTATCTTGTCTAAGTTGCAGGGCTGGACTGTCCTAGCCCGTGCTTGAACTTGAGTCTGCCCAGTTAACAGGACATGTCCCAGATCTCAGGCTGCCCGCTTCCCTCACTGACTGACCTTAAAGACTTGTCTCCCCATCTGACCTTTCCAACAGGGAAATTCTTTTAGCTAGTAAGTTTGGTCTGGAGAGATTGACATTTACCACAAGCCCATATGCTAAGGAATAAAAGCATCTTAGACAGGATTAAGCTGCAAACTAAATCATTCATGTTGCTGCAAATATGAAAATAAACTTGACCCAAAATGCATAAACTAAAATGGATAATCTTATCAAATCAGCGTGTGCTCAGTGGATACTCTATAAAAGTACAGACAACTGTTAAAGAAAATCCAGGGGGTTGTCAATTCTCTCCAGGATATTATTTTGACAGGCAAGTCAACAGACCGCTGTAATATCAAACCAAAATATTATAATGTTCACACCTCCTGCCTCCTGTTTAGCTGTGAAGACAGCATACAGGACTTTGGAACAGAATAAAAATGCTAATGTTTTTTTTCTGGTCCAATCATTGCTCCATATTTAACATTTCTCCAAAGCATTTATTTGCTTTCTCTCCAGCAATGATGTATGGTGTCCCTGGAAAATAGCATGCCCTTTTCTGTGGACTCAGTTTCTGCACATCACAACCCACTAGGGCAGAGTAGAACTGCCTAACTAGGTCTGCTCGACTGTAATCATCATGGAAGCAGCCAGGCCCATCTTTCTCCCAAGTCCCAACCACCTGATCGTTTTCCATTTGCAGCCAAGCGCTCAGCCTGGGTCACAAGGCCTCCTGGAAAATAACCTAACACCTACAATCCTGGCACACGTGCTTCCTCCTGCCTGCATGCTTACTTACTACAATGGTTTCTTGAATTGAAAGTGGGTTTTTTTTTTTCACTCCCAGTCTTACTCTCTAAACCTGAAACTTAATTCTTCCACTGTGTAATTAAGGCTATGCCACCATAGCTTATCTTATTTTTATTTTATCCACATTATATTGTATAGACACACATGCACACCAACAAACAATGTCTTTTACTTTTTAAAAGAAAACCCTAAGCCTATGGGATCATGATTTAGACTCAGAATATACCTATCACTTAATACCACGCCAAAGTCAAAATGAATTTTTCTTGTGGTCACAGAATCTCTATAAGCTGATTTCCAGAGTCTGTGTCATTGTTAATAAGCATGCCAGATGACAAGAATATCTTTTGGGTACTCAAATGTTCTCACAGGAACACTCAAACATGAGAGAAAAATTCCAAGTTATCCCCAAAGTTAAGCCAATGGTTTTAGGGATCCATGCAGCTACTGTACAAATCAATTCATCTGTGACAGCATTTTAATTTTGGCAAGTATATCCATTCAAATTACAAGTAAATTCCCTGCCGTTGAGGTGGTTCTGACTCATAGTGTCCCTGTCGTCACCCTGTGCGTTTTCATGGCTGCAAATCTTTACAGGAGCAGAAAGCTTTATGTGTCTCCTGCGGGGTGGTCTGCGGGTCTGAACTACAAACCTTGGGATGAACAGCCCAACTCGTACCTCACAATGCCACCAGCCCTCCTGATTTATCCACTAGGCTACAGACAACAACATGCTTAAATTGATGAATGCTACATACTAACTATAAATCCTAAAATAAAGAAAAAGCCACTGACATGTAATGGCGTTGTTGAAAGCCAAGCCAATGTCTAAAGACCATGTCAAAAATCATTGAGTGATTTTCCTCAACATGTGGTCAATACTAGCAATCAGCTCAATGGAGAGCACCTTTACATAAGACATATGGAAGACGGTAAGGGCAGTTTTTTAAACATCTCAAGGAGACTAAAGCCAGCTTTGTATTAATATAAATAGTATACATTTATATGGTCAGATGAAAACCAGTACATCTCGATATGTGTACATGTGTGTATACATACAGAGAGCAGTTCTAGGAAAGTGTGGGAAATGGGTACAAGAAAAACCATGAGAGGGCAGTAATAATTAACAGGGTCCAACTATAGGAGTGCACCAAAAACCACCTTTAAAAGTCTGAGCAGAACCAAGCCATCCTTTAAATTCTGTAAGGACACTTAAAAGTTTGGTCGGATCTCCGATAAGTACAATGAAATAGAGCAAGGTAACATCGTTAGTGCTGCCATTTAGTGTCTTTGACTGTTCTGAGGGCACCATTTCACACCGTTACGTTTTTAAAGGTGTGAATGACCAGCTTTTTATTTAAGCAACGGAATATCTAGTAGCATTTCAGTAGGTGGCGCCATAGCACCAGAAATCTTCAAATCATCTACCCCACAGGCCTTTTCCTATGAAAATCCTGTTGTGAATCACCAATGGAATTGACTGGGTACATTAAACAGATGAGAATGGAGATAGATAACAGAGCACTTGATCTTCAAAGTCGCGTTATTCTAACATGTGTATTGTTACTGAATTTACCTTTCCCAATATGTTTCTTTTAACACTCAACATGGGTAAGTGATTGCAAATCAAAGTTACCTTGAAGCCACACCCCTAAATCCCCATCAGAGATTTCAGCAAACACTAGGAATCAATTTGACATTTCAAACGATATTCTTAGCTTTAAATACCACCTGCTGTCCCCTGTACCTCCCTATTAAAAGGGAGCGGAGGGAAGTAAGAATAGAATGCCATTCCAAAGAGATTTAAACATGTCTAGTTCTGCAAATCTAAGTACAAGGACAGAGGGTGAAACAGAATAGATGAAACAGATACAGCTTCCCCGACTCCACCTTAAAGCGAACAGTGGCAGGCTTTGAACATTCAGAATGCCTTGCTGACCTCTGTAGGCATAAAGGTCCACATGAAAATGGCAAACATAAATTAGGGTTAACCAAAAAAGCATAGATAGGCATCACTTAATAAGAAAAGTAACAATAAAAGGTTCCTGCTTTCACTTACTGTGCCCACTGGATATAGGATCCACAGCACAGCCAACAAATGATATTCAAACTAATCAATACTTATTAGATATGCGTGCTCTGCACAAGTGAGGACCAAGGTGCTGTCAGGATGTCAGAGGATAATAGTAAATAGCCCTTCTGGCTCTCCACTGGCTTTTCAATGAATATAATAATGAAAACAGTTACGGTAAGTGAAATGGAGCAGACTGAACTAATCTCTTTACATATATTTTTTGCAGTTCATTATCCCAGAAAACCAACAAGTTAACAATGGTTTGTTTTTTCTTTTCCTATTTCATAATGTTCAAGGTCACGCCCCTAGGAAATGCTCGCTTGGAAGTCGTGTCAAATAATAACTTCCTTATTTTCTGCCCTGACCTCGCTGACCTGCTTGTTGTTAATATATCTGCTATCCCCTGCACAAACGTGCTGTGCTTGCCACCGGAAAAGTGTTCCAGAGACAGCGGCTCCTATAGGTGCATGGGACTTTGATGATCTTTTTTCACATGTAGTTTGTTCGATAGATAAGGAAATTAAGACCCAGTGAGTTTAAATGTTCTTGTTTGTTTCTTTATTTGTTTTGAAACTTCATTCAGTAAGGCTTACAGCAGCTCCTCTATTTTAATTCTCAATTTAATGTTCTTTGGTCTTTTCCATTTTGTCAGGAACTCCTTTTAATTGGGTGTTTTAAAATGTCCTTTAAGTTAGCTTAAGGCAGCAATTTTATAGCCTTGTTCCCAGTACCTTAACAATGGGAATAAGTAAGCAGTTCCTAGAGCTTATCATTGTGCTAATTGTACTAATACTTTTACTTGCGTTGTATTTCAATCAATGCCAATAATCAATATCACAGGTAAACATGTAGAAGTTCTTTATGATGCCCAATAGGTTTGTTTGTGTGCCCTAGTTGGCTTGCTGGGAGAAATGGGTAAAGCAAGAATTTAATATAAGCATGTGCAGTGTGTATAAGTCTATGTATATAGCTGAGCATATGCCCATGTGTGCCAGAGAGAGAAGAGGAAGAAAGATTTCCAAGTGGAAATGAATGAACAGAAGGTGGAGCAGGGAGAGAGAAAGAGAAGTGCAAGACATGAGTTAGGGTTAGAGAAAGCTAGACATGACATTGGATTAGATGTGGCAAGTAGAACATGTAAGTTTACCTCCAAAACCAAACCAAACCAAACCACCAAAATCAAAGTCAGAGAGCCTACTCAGAGAGCCTTTCGGCAGGGCAGAACCGTCCCTGTGGGTTTCCAAAACTGTAATTTTTACAGGCGTCAGAAGCCTCCTCTTTCTCACACTCCTTCATAAAAATCACAAGAGGAAAATGAAGGACGAAAGAGAACATATGCGAGAACATAACTTCAACCCCCCCAAAAATGTTCTTTTAAGAGAAATCAGCCAAGCAAGTGTCTATCAGAAAGAAGAATGACAATGCTGTTGCCTAAGACTATCGGTACAGGGAAGTCAAAAGATGTAAACTAGATTCCATCTTCCAAATCCTGAAAAGCCATAGACGCTAAAGAGACCAGCAGCGGGAGAAAGTATCAGGGAGGCCCCTGGTCGCACAAAGAGTTATATGCACAGCAGCTAACACAAGTCAGAGCACGGTATGCTCCCAAAGCTGCCCGAAAAGAAAGGTTGGAAATCTACTTCCACAATATCAGCCGTGGACACCTGTGGAGCACAGTTCTGCTCTAATGTGCATTAGATCACTGTGCGTCAGACCAACATGCAAACATGTACACAATGAACACACTGAACAGTAAAGGAACTCCCTCAGTGTAAGCAGCCCACCCCTGTGTCCCCACACTCCTGCAAACACACAGCCACCTTGCCCTGCTCGACTTCTAGAACACTGACACGGAGAGTCCCAATCCACATGATGGAAGCATGGCTTTCTGGGGACTCTGGTCATCCTAAGGGAAAACCTTAGAGCTATGGAGGTGGGACTCCACGTGTTGATTTTTCTGCCAATTATTTTAACACAGTTCATAAAGTTACAAAGCTCCCCATGCCCACAAAACGTCAACATACTTATTTTGAGTTTCACTTCGATTCAAATGGCCATCTGGAAAACACAAGACAAAAGCCTTTAACAAGAAAGATGGATCGAGATCATTAGAAGAGGGTCCTGAAAGATACAAAGAAGGGAGGAGAAAAAGGCTGCAAACCAACGTCAGCCATCAAACCCTTAAACAAAGAGCAAGGGGTTATTGAAAACAACATGCCAAGACCAAGCAAGGACGCCCATAGAGAGTCACTAAAAGGAAAAAGAACGAAGGCCAGGGCAACAGAGAATGCCCTAACACCAAATAAAAGGACAAAATGCTTTCACAAATCGGGAACTGAGAGTAGGAAGTACACTAGTGGCAATTTCCTATAAGCCTCTAGAGTATTATGTAAATTTATAAATTATACACACATATAAGCATGTAAATAAAACTACAAATGAAGAAAGATATTGGCATGTAAAATGAGGTTGAAATTAAAAAGGGCAAATATGCAGGAGTTTGGAGTTGAATAAAAACAAGGAATTCATTATGTTCTTAATATATCCCTATCCTATTTCTTTCTCTCCCAAAGAATCATCATGTGCAGGGTCCCAATTATTCTTATTCCTAAGTGAGTATACGTGTGCCTATACACCCATATAAACACAATTCTAAAGTCAGGTAAATTTATGCATATTTTTAATATTTGTCTTAAAATAATTCAAAACATCAGGCATCTGGATTAACTACATAAGATGGAACAAGACAAAAAACTACCACTTAAAAATTACATACTAAAGATTAGATGATGACCTTGTATAAAAGATTGGCTACCTTGCCTTATTTTTAGCTTAAAATTTCTACCTATTTAATGAGAAAAAGACTAGTTTATCACTTCCCACCTAATGAAGACCACCAATCTGAGGTCTTTCATTGAGATGATAGGTTCAAAAACTTATTGGCCTACCTCTCCCCTTTCAGAAAAAAAAATTAATAATACCCAATTCTCTCTTGGAAATTAAGAACTTTTGTTCTATGGCCCATAATCCAGGATTAATTTTAGGTATCTGCTTTCGCAACCCCCTCACCCTGGATAATTCCAGCACTCCCCAAGGAGTTTTGGGGAACAATGATTTGGAGTATCATGGCTTAAAATGTCCAATGTCTAATTGGCCTCAGAAGTACTTCATGCTGCCAGCCACTTGGAGAGATTTACAGTGGATATTAACATATCAAAGGCATTGAAGGGAGTCTTGGATGGTGCCTGACTTCTAGCTGAAAAGTTCATGGTTTGAACCCACCAGCAACGTCTCAAAAGACAGATCTGGGGGGCTGGCCCCAGTCCCAAAAACTAAGTGGATGCCTGCCCCTCCTCCTGAGAAGAATTTATTACATAGGCAGCACTGAATTCGCAGCTCTGGGAGAGGGACATATCTGATCAGAAGACATAGGAGCAGATGACGGGGGAGGAGGAGAGACTGGAGCACATCCTGG
>NW_022111324.1:42888642-42905242 GCF_000313985.2 Echinops telfairi | reverse complement strand
GGACAGGGCAAGATATGACAAAATAATAATTTATAAATTATCAAGGGCTCATGAGAGAGTGGGAAGCAGCGAGGGAGGGGAAAAATGAGGACCTAATGCCAGGGGCTTAAGTGGAGAGGAAATGTTTTGAGAATGATGAGGGCAATGAATGTGCAAATCTGCTTTACACAATTGATGTGTGTATGGATTGTGATAAGATTTGTATGAGCCCCTAATAAAACGATTAAAAAAAATCCGTTGGGTTTCTTTACAGCAACAGTGGTATATTTAAAAAAAATGTAATTTGCAATAACATCAAACAGAATAAAATAGCTAGAAATTTTTAAAAGACAGATCTATGATCTGTTTCCAAAAGCTGCCAACCTTAAATGCCCATGGAGCACAGTTCTACTGTACAAATGGGGTTACTATGCTTCAGAAAATCCTTGACCCCTAAAAACCATAGGGCACAGTTTCTCAAAGAAAGTTAACAGGCATATTAAAGGCATTGAGAAATATACATACCTTTGTTTAGCCCATATTACCACATTGCCCCAAACGCAATTATTTCTCTATACATATACATACTGTAGAAACTTCCAGGAAACATGAATACCATGGAATGCTCGTGCTCCTAAGAAAACCTCTTACAAATGCTTAGAGGATGCGTCATAAGGTTTTATCTTACCTGTACACCAAAGTCAATGTTCTGAGATGCCTGTAACCAGGTGCCAGGAAATTCTGATTAACTAGATTTGAGGTATGATAGCCACTATGTTGGCAATGATGATGAGGCAGAATGGGGTTATGGATATTTGGTGAAGATATTTCGAAAAATTGACTAATTTCCCTATTAAGTGTCTCTTTTTGTTCTATAAAAGTGTCTGTTTTCATTCATCTACAGCCAGGGATAAATCCTAATTTATAAAATATACTTCAGATAATACACTTTGAATTTACAGTTATTATTTAATTAATATATCTCTTCTTCCTCAGTGAAGTACGTGTGCTTAAGTGGTAACATTGTTTTGTCAATGTTTTAGTGCTATTAACACAATATGCATTTGAATTATGGTGTGGCAAAGAATATAAACTGTATCATGGAAGTCCAGTTGGAAGAATTACAGCCAGCACGCTCCTTAGAATGGAGCAGGGTGAAATAGTTAAGGTTTATTGTACCAACCTGGCCGATAAACACATGTTGGAGTAAACTGAAGGACAGAGAGATAAATGGCTCAGTGAACCTCGCCTTTCTAGTTCTCGGGTCTCTTGCTTTCTGATGGTCGGACCAGGGTGCAGCTGCCTTAGCCAGTTCCCTGCTTCTGCTGTCAAAGCTCACTTCCTGCAAGACATCTCTGAGGAGAAGCCACATGGACCTACCCCGATGCAGCCCTGGGTGATGGAGAAGCCGTGTGGAGACCCCTGCCAGTGCTGAGATGCTTACACGTTCACTGACTCAACTTTCCTCCTGCAGTCGGCATCATAGTGTGTGTTTTGTGAGATGGAGGAGGACTTTGTGGATTGGTGTCCGACATATGGGCTAATATTGGACTTAAGGGCTTGGACAGCATTGGGTTGGGATGTTTTCTTAATGTACATGTACCCTTTATATAAAACTCTCTCTTATACATATGAGTTTCTGTGGATTTGTCCCCCTGGTTTACCCAGACTAACACACAGGGTGAGACTTTGTCTCACATCTACTGGACATGTCATTGGGAGGAACCAGTCTTGGAAAAGGACATTGTCCGTGGTAAAGCTGAGGGTCAGTCAAATGGAGGAGGCCTGCAGTAAGATGGATCGACGGCGGCTGCAAAAATGGGCTCACGCCCAGGAAGAGGTGTGAGGGTGGCACAGAACCAGATCAGGCAGCGTTCCTGTTGGCACCGAACAACAGCAGCAATGTTAATGCCACTGTCCTAAATAATGTTGCAGCTTATGTTATCTCATCATTAGAGAAATCCTATCAAGTCAGTGCACGCGTCTCTTTCTTCAGACAAAGGCTCAGAAAACTACATTTCTACAAGGCTGAAAACAATGTAGAAAAGGGAGTTGGGGTTCAATGTTGATCTGACTCTAAAGAATCCCATGCTTTCTCAACCACATTCTTCCATGAAGAAACCAGACAGAAGACGGCGAACAGCAGCGTGCTAAGCACAGTCAGCAGGGCACGAGCGACGAGTCAAACATCAGGCATGGTGGACCCATATGGGATTGAGATTCAACTGGACATGAAAAACAAATCTTAAATGAAACTTATTGGACCGTGTCTATAAAAAAGTAGATTGACATTCTCTAAGAAAAGAGGAATGGGGGAGAAATGTATTTTTTAAGATCATTTTGTTGGGGGCTCTTATAGCTCTTAAAACAATGTGTACATCAATAGTATCGAGCATATTTGTACATACATTGCCATCATTATTTTCTAAACATTTGCTTTTGATTTGAGCCTTTAGTAAGTATTAAGACACAGCATGGAATTATCCTTCGGTCCCATGACTCAAATCCTCAAGGAATGAAAAGAGTAGAATATACTTGAAAATTCTCTGCTCCAGGGGTCTCGGGGAGGAGACGAGCCAGTCAGGGTGCGATGTAACAACGATGAAAAATACAACTTTCCTCTAGTTCCTAAATGTTTCCTCCCCACTCCCACTATCATGACACTAATTCTACCTTGCAAGTCTGGCTAGACCAGAGGATGTACACTGGTACAGATAGGAACTGGAAATACAGGGAATCCAGGGAGGATGAGCCCTACAGGACCAGTGGTGTGAGTGGCGAAACAGGGAGGGTAGAGGGAGAGTGGGTAGGAAAGAGGGAACCGATTACAAGGAACTATATGTGACCTCCTCCCTGGGGGACAGACAACAGGAAAGTGGGTGAAGGGAGACGTCAGACAGGGCAAGATATGACAAAATAACAATTTATAAATTATCAAGGGCTCATGAGGGAGGCGGGAACGGGGAGGGAGGGGGAAAATGAGGACCTAATGCCGGGGGCTTAAGTGGAGAGGAAATGCTTTTAGAATGATGAGGGCAATGAATGTACAAATGCGCTTTACACAATTGATGTGTGTATGGATTGTGATAAGAGTTGTACGAGCCCCTAATAAAATGATTTTTTTAAAAAGAAAGAAAATTCTCCGTTCAGTATCTGTACTTTGTCTAAAAGAAGAGAAGAGGAAGGTTGTACTAATTGAGACTACAACTTTGGAAAGAAGTGCAGAGAAGGAGGGAATGGGTGAGGGAGCTCCCTGAAGAGGAAACTGAGTCTGTGCCTGATACTGAGTTTGAAAATCTATTTCTCATAGACATGTCCAGGAACTTCTAAATTACCCACGAGTGAAATATCAACTGCATGACTTTTCAGTGAACTAAATAAAAGATCATTTAAAAATAGAAAATAAATGCTAAGTTATAAGGACCTGGCTTAACAGTAATTAGTTACAAATGGGATCAAATGTCTCCATCGGCTGCACAAAGCCTCCCCTTCGAAAGCTGAAGATAATAAAGACAGTGGCTGATAAATGCCCTGCTAATTTCCTCTCATTTCCCCTTAATGAAAATGCTGAACAGAACACACTTGGGTTACTATCAAATCATGAAAGTGGGCCAGGGCTAATGGGAAAAGCTACCCTTTCACACAGAAGAGGCTTTCCAAGTGTTGTTCTCACAAGGCTGCTGTTTGCACAGCTAAAAGCTAACAGCAGCGCCTTACAGCTCTTGTGGTTTCTCCTCTTCGGTGTACTTCTGTTTTTCTTATTCTAAGACTTTATAGGAAAGGAAGAGGTGCAGCTCATGCGGTTAAGCATACAAGTGCTTCCAAATGGTGCAATGGGTTGCCATAGCACCAGCATAATCAGCCCTAGCTAAGGGTGCAAACCACAACTTCTCTAGTTCATGTTGAAGCTGTCTGAAATACATTTATATGCTGCAAAATACTGGATTTTAGTTTGATGGGTTTCCTTTTAATTAAAAATATGTATCTCAAAGATAAGGTTGATTGTTACTTTTGCTTTTTTTTTTTTTTACTTTGGAAACATTTCATGTAACAAAGCCTTTGCTAGTGGCATTTTAGCGTGAGATGTGGGAAAATTAGATCTTAATATCTTCACTACCATAAAATCACCCTCTCATTGGCCAGCAACTAAATCGTCTGCATCCATTAGCTAATGAAACGTAAAGAAAACAGTAAAATAAATGGGTCTACTGATGCATGACATTCATATTCCTTTGACCACAGGATCATGATTATGAAATGCGCGAACAAACGGAAGGTATGGATAGTCCATTTTTGTACAGAGCACTTCTTTATCACACCTGAAAATGATCGTTCACAGTCTATCTCCTTAGGAAGTGCCACGGGACACCCTCCACAGCAGTCCTGAGATGAATACATTGAGACTTCCTTAAAAATCACTCTTGATAATCTCAGGAAAGTAAAAAACGAAAACAAGAAATGTGCAGGAGCATTTTACTTCTCTGCCGCCTAACATTTCATCTTGGGTTGATATCAAGTTCCCATGCTGAGTGTATCTAGAAATTCATCTTATTTTCCAGCTAAAATTCCTATCATGATGTAAGAAAATGTTAAAATCACATATCATGCCCATAAGTTAGAAGTTTAAAAAAGTTAGAAGTTAGAAGTTTAAACAAATTCCCTAAAGTCACCCTATTTAATCTCAGTGGAAAAACTCATTCCTAGGCCTTATCTTATGTTATTTTACCTTAGAAAAGATTTCCTTTATCTTGAGAAAGAATAGGAGCATTTCCTGATGCATTCTATTATGTCATCCTCATAACGTCCCCATGTCATAAATGTTGTCTCTTGTTTTATAAATGAGGACATGATGAAGCATGCAGTTTAATAAACGCATTGCTCAGAATATAGGTAGTAAGAAACACTGCAGAATCCCCATCACTCTGCCAGAGCGGTAAAGAAAGCCGTTTCCTTCTACCCCCGTCAGGCTGCCTTCTGGGAATAGGGGTTCAGAGCCTTCATTTCCCATCATGCTCTTGAATTTAGGTGCATGTTCCTTGAATATGTAATGCCTGGTTTCGGTTGCTGTTTCCCCTCTCCACTGCCTTGCCCCCAGTGCAGGCACTTAGGTCTGTTTCACAAACATGTTACTAAACAGAGCTTCCTCTACCACCTCTCCTAGGCACACTAGATACTGCCAAGACAACACATGGTTTCCTGTTAAAATATCTGAGAGAGCCCTTCACAATGTCTCTGAAACCTTCTACAATGTTCTTCCTCTTCTGAAACCCTGATATAAGAACACATTCACTTCCCAGCTTACATTCCATTCCAGCACAGCTCCATGGAACCCTCATGGATTTCGACCCAGGTTCCTTTCTCCCTGGAGTGTGCCATTGCCCCAGTTCAAAATGCCTTCCTTCCTCTTAATGGTTCAGAATCATGTCCATCTTCAAGACCTGGTTGAATTTCTGAGGCTAACTGGAGTCTTCTAACTATTGTAGTGACACTCACATATACTGTTAATAGAGTTTTACTTCAGAAATTAACTTATCTTAGCAGTTTACTTGTTTGTTTGTTTGTTTTTAACATGGTTAGTTGTAGTTAAGTTCACAGGCATGGGGAACAGCAGACAAAGGATTGAATCTCTGCTCCACTGCTATCTAGACGTGGGCCTGGGCAAGCGACATTTCCTCTGTGCACTAGTTTCCATACAGTCAAATGCAGATAATACGGACTCAAGGAATGGTGTCGAAAGTAAGACAATCTTCATGAAGCACTAAGTGACTAACTTAGGAGCTCAATCAATGGTGGCAATCCCTGTTAGCAGCACCAGTAGCAGCAGCATCTCATGTGGGCATTTTAATTGTTAACTCCTTAAAAGCACTAATAAAACCAGCATTCCTTGCATCCACACAATGATTAGTTTGTAAAAGAGATTTAATATGTTCTGATGATTTTAATTGTAATTTCTGCCTGTAGTCGGCTGTCCACAGCAACAAACTTTTGAGCAATGTAGTTTTGAAGCTTGCTGTAAGATGTGTCATTTCTCATTTCTTAACGTTGACTCGCACTTCCCCTTGGCACTTTCAGGCACTTCAGAAAGTTCAAACGCATCTACTCATGTTACTGGAGAATGAAGGACAAAATGCAAAACTATACCCAGAATTAGAAATAACGATGTAAGAGAAAAGGCTGGCCTTTGCATTGCCTCAGACTAATCGTTGTCGAATACTAGATCAAACTATTAGATTTTTGTAGAGACTAAACATATTTATGAGCTTCAGTCTCCTTGTCTGTCGAATCATAATACTCAATGCATGAGTTGATCTGAAGGGTACGGCTTGCAGAAGTCTTTGCACAATAGACGGCAGACATACAAAACTCAGAACTCACCGCTATCGACTCCATCCTGACTCCTAGTGACCCCGGAGACAAAGTAGAACTGCCTCTTTGGGTTTGTAAACCTGTAAATTCTTCGGGAAGCAGAAAAGCTCATCTTTCTCTGGTGGAGCTCCTTATAGTTTCAAACCGCAGGCCTCGCGACCCAATGCTTAACCACTGCACCTCTCTCTGCAAGGCACACAGGTGGGTTTAAATCCATGTTCATCATAGTTAGCCCCATCTGTCCCTTCTCCTTTCGCTGCCACTGTCCATCAAAGATGACACTTTTCAAATATGTTCCAGGGAACCAGTGATAGTTCAAACTATTCTAAGGCTCTCAGAGCCAGCTGAATAATCTAATGAATTAATTGACACACAAAATCTCATGTTATTTGTGTGTTAATTGTGGTTAATTGTGAAGTAGGTTAAGAATTTCAATGTGCCGATTGTCTTGAATTCTCTGCATAATTCTCCTATGATTAGACAGCTAGTGCTGGGCAACGAGGAAAAAAAAAAAAGAGTGCTGTCCCCAGATTATAGGGTTCAGCGTGCCTCTTGGCTTGAATGTGATTATCCTATGCAAAGCTGGGTCTTATTAGAGTCCATGTGCACTTCCCTCATCCTGTGCAAGGCTTTAAGGAAACTCTGTCAAAAGCAAGGCTGGTGAGTGACGATAAAGACACCATCCCTCAAGACCACGCGGCACCTGTCATCTGTGATTCGATCTGAGTGCAGGGCAATGGAAGTGGCTCCCTTCCCCTGGGCTCAGAACCTCAGGCCTCCCTCCTCTCACAAAGCTGTTCAAAACAACGCCAAGTGCCACGCGTGCGCTGTGACCCAGCTTCCTGACAATCGTCCAGAAAAACCACTTCAGAACCCGCTCAATCACTGATACGGATCGACCATCTGTGTCTTAAATTCAACAACAGCAAAAAAAAAAAAAAAATTTTTTTCACAGCTGGATGGAAACACACACCCAAAAAACCATGACCTGGACATATTGAGATTAGTAGTCCTCCTGGCTGATTGGTAGAAGCATTTTCCCAACTTCAAAAATCTATCTGACGTTTACGTTGAGTTGATGTGAAAACAGACTCCATTTTAAAGCCGCAGCAGCACAGCCCCAGCAGCTTGGGGTCATTGGAATGGCCACCACCCAGCTGGACTCACGAGCCCGTCAAGCTTTCTTTCATTAAAACCCGTTGGACCGGACTGAGTTCCAAGAAAAACCCGAACCCTTGAAAGGCCCAGCATGGCTATAAATTCGTCAGAGCCATTCTTTCCTTCAACACCTGGAAATCTAGGCTCTGGTCAGAGAGACATTTAAGTTAGGTGAAACCCCACACGATTTGCATGCTAGGCTTTTCCCCCTTTTATTTTGTGTTGCTTCAATTTTTAAAGATTACTCAAACTGCACAGAGCCAAAAGATGGAAGGAGATTCTAGTGGAACCGTTTTACAGCTTATGGTCCGATGCAAATTGAAGACTTAAGACATCAAACTATTAACACTATTCTTCTAGATCACACACTTCTGAGTTTTTTATATTTTTGTGATGAAACCACAATGTATTTGCACGTAGAAAGTTAATATTAAATGCATGCGTCTGAAAGAGAAATTTATTTAAAGCTATGTCAATCTTTGTAATTTCTGTTCGCTGTGTTTGGTACAAGATGTATAGTAAGAATCAAAAGAAACTAAAAAGAAACTTGAACAATGTATGTGGAAGGGTGGGATTGGGCCATACAGCAGCCTCGATGTGTCGGCATGTAAACACTATGTTGACCCAGTTGTAATAAACCAAAACACTTCTCCCACTGAGTGTCTCAGAACTCTCAGAGAAGACGAGCAACATTTTCCCTTAATGAAACATACAAATTAACAGACTTAGGAAAATGAGCAAATGTTTTTTTAAAAAGTGCTTGAAGTCACCCTCCAGTAGTGTAAAGAAAGGAATAATAGTGGTAATATGTAAAATAAGAGCAATAGTAGTGTAATAAAGTAAAAAGTAATAATAGGTAGCCACTAAAATATATTAATACTTTATGATGTGTTACTATTAGAAGCCCTGGTGGCCTAGTGGGTTCCCAACTACAAGGCAGGTGGTTCAAACCTCCCAGCAACTGTGGAGGAAAACGTGAGTCAGTCTGCTTCAGTAAAGACGTGCAGCGTCAGCGATCCTGTGAAGGAGCTCTACTCTGTCCTAAAAGGCTATGATGAGCCGGAATCAACTAGCGGGCCGTGGATTATATGCTAGGATTATACTGAGGGGCTCAGATAAGTAAACCCCTATTTCAGTTAGCATCATGCCACGCTCGGCCTCTCCTTTCACTCAAAGCTGCTGATTTCTCCCAACTGCTGTTCCTCCCACACCTCTCCCCTTAGGATATAACATCCCATCCGGGTCCCCATATTTCCAAGCACAGAGTAAAATGACTGTGGGACTGGGACCACACAGAGTTTCATGTGAACTCCACCCTTAACCATAAGCTTTGTTTTCTTATCTAAAAGCTAAGTGGACAGCACTGTCAATTAGAGATAAACATCTTTTGTAAGATGTCAAAAAAAATGACAACTATTTTCATAGCCAGGGATGCAAATTTAAAACATAAAGTGACCAGATACTAAAAGATTAGCAAATATCAGGTGGAAGTTCTTTTAGGGAATACTCTATTCACTAGTAATCATGGAAGAAGTTTATAATAGATGTGTAAAATCTCCCAGTTTCTCAGAGGACGGCGAAGGCAGTGTGGGTGAGAAGAAATGACCGTGATAACACAGTATTGCTGAGTGGAGAGCATGTTGTTAGTAGCACAGATTCTCCAAGCCTGAGAGTCTTTGTGAAAAATCCAATACCATACTATTTCTGATAATATTCTACATTACTCATTCCTAAAATAACTATTTTTAAGGTTCGTTTTTAAGAGTAACATATCCTTAAACATTGTGACCAGTCTCTGTATTCAGGAAAGAGCATCGGCTATCAGACAACCTGAAATTTAGAGATACTCTCTAACATACTTGACCGGAAAGACTCCTCGGAAGTTCAAAGCTATGAAAATAAGGAACAGCCCCCAAATTGTCACATATGGGGAAAGCTTGATTGGATCCTGAAGCAGAAAATAGATACTAGTGAAGGAAAAAGAGATAGAGCCTACAGTTTCACTAGCTGATGAGGCGACTCAGAGTCGGGGGTGGGGGGGGGGGTGGGGGGGTACATCTGTGCTCCGTGTGGCTGTCACTGGCTCTGCCTTTGGAAGCAGACCCCAGGCCTGTCTGGGAGGCAGCTCTGGGAAGATGCAAACAGCCGGCCTCTGGGGTAGCAGTCCAGCACACCCCCTAGCTGCACCCTGCCAACGATGATTTCTTCCTTTGGTGAGTGCCTCGTGGTCATGGGTGAGGTTAATGTTAGAGGGCACTGGATAAAGAGTCAATGGGAACTCTAAACTCTCCTTGTCAACTCTCTGTACATCCCCACTTTTTCCAAATTAAGTGTCTTAAAGAATAGTTAGTTGCCCAGTTTAGAGATCTATAAAGAAACTTTTCTTTCCTTAGGTAAATAAGTCAAGATTTATTCGCACTCTTATGTTTTACATTGAATATTTTTTATGGCAGGTCTTCCATGGACAGCGGATAAAGGTTTGTGTGCAGGGCCCTCATCACCAGGCAATCGTAGGGCAGATGCTGCAAATGACAAGCACTGAAAAGGCTAGTGTGGTGGGTCCTGACATATTTAAAGAAGCATAAGATTTTACAGTTGAAAGAGATAATACAGATTACCTAATCTACTTACTATTGAAATGGATTCATAAATTCCCCATTCTCTAGTTATGAGTTTATTCTGAAATGTCTACATGGAAAATTCACTTGAAACTTTCCTTCTTTCTCTCTTTTTCCCCCTGCTGTTTTTTTTTTTCTTTCTTCCTTTCTTCTCCCTTTCATTTACGGTTCTCAACAGCTGCCCTCACAGCATTATCGCATCAGAATGCAGAAAGCACAAGGTGCCGCTCCGGGTGCACATTGAAAGAGGACTCGATGTCCCAGCCACACAGGCAATGTCGCTATTAGTGCCTCAGAGGACAAGCAAGGACAGGAAAAGAACACATCTATGGTTTAAGAGGATGAATCTGTATTAAGTCAGACATTCACAAATACCTTTCTTTCACACAAGATCCTTTTGATGGCTACTTTAGGATGTACCATATGGGCACACAAAAGGCCACCAATGAGTCACAGGGAGCTTTCTTTCAGCTTGTATACGTTCGTGGTAGCATCGAGGGCAGAGTGTGTAAGTGTTCCCTAGTTATCTTAAAGGTCAGAACTTCAGACCCACTCCAATGGAGAAAGAAGGGGCAGCCTTGGAAGACTTCGGGGACAGTTCTTCTCTGCCCTGTGGGGTAATGATGTGTTGGAAAGGACGCAGAGGTGGTGGGCTTGGTTTGTATACATTTAAAGATGCACATATATTTCACCCGTATGACAAATACCATTTAATTAAAGATTTTGGAAGAAATCTATTGTAAAATTCTCTCAAGTTCTGATTCAAAACTTCAGGGTTGTTGGGATATTTTTATTTAATACTAGCAAAGTTAAGAAAAATACCATAAATCATAATAACATATCCTACTGGACATCAGAAGAAATTCTATCTGTAGTCTTCCATTATACATTGTTTATTTTCTCAAAAGATTATTTTTCTCCAGTCTAACTAAAAGAGTAGTAAGAATGAACTCTTACATCTGTCAGAATAACAAGTGGAGGGTGGGAGAGAGGAGCTACCCATCAGTTAGGGAAATAATAGAAACAACAAAAGCAATGGATTTTCCCTTATCAAAAATCAAACTTGTTGAATGCCTAGTACAAGGCCGCTGTGCATAAGGTCACTATGGGTTGAAACTGACTCAATAGCATCTAACAATAGCAACAGTGTATTTATATCATGGTGAGGAGAATCACAAAAGCCTTGAGGACGTAAAGCACATACATACAGTTGTAAGAATTACAGTAGCTAACAGGTCAGTATTGACTCGATGTCAGTGAGTTTGATTTGGTTTTAAAGGTACCCAGCACTTATAGCACATATAAATGCATAGACATGGGTCTATAGTCAAATACTTACATGAATTTCTATACCTTACATATACAATTTTATCTCTCTGTTTGTATATACAAACATACATATATGTGTACATGGGTAGGCCAAAAAGTGCATACATGAGTTCTAGCTCAAGTATGCCTGAGTTTATTCCACACAAAATATATGTAAGCATGTTTCTGCCATCAGGGGATGACTGTAGTCAAGTTCTCTCAGTAATACCTTGTCTTCACCTCCTTTGTTAAGGTTCCTTCAACAACAAAGTCCAATCAAAGCAGTAGCTTCCTAGAGAGTCTGCTGGGCCAGTTGAGCTCGAAGTGGATAGATCAGTTCAGAATGGTATGGGGGATTTCCAAGGGGTAATCTAGATAGACTATCTCCAAGGACACAGGCCAATAACAAGGGCTTTTTATGAAGGAATGTTAAGAAAATTGAAAGCTGCAAAGGGGAGAAAGTCTAGAAAAGTTGTGCTGCGGAATAATTCTCCATCGTGACCATGTACCAGCTCAGTCTCTGAGAGTAGCAGGGCTGTCCTAGAAGAATTTCACTGGGAAACCTTCAACATCCGCCCCATGGCCTTCATTTTCCTCCTTCAGAGTTCTTTTTGTTCCCCAAACTCAAAGACTGTTCAGAAGGAACACGATCTGTCAAAACTGCCATTGGGACAAGTTTGAGAGCAAAGAGCACTGCCCTCAGGACCGCGTCAACCTGGATGCAGAGCGTGTCAAAAAACAATAGCTTGGCATTTTGATCTTTTTATACAACACATGTGATTTTTATAGAATACATGCGATTGCAGCAATATGATTTTGCTGCAATGCTTTTATTTACCCTCATAGAAACATAATCATACATATAGACATATGGACAATAATAACTTTATAATAACTCTATAAGATGCATACAACTACTATCCCTATTTTATAGATTAGGATAGCACAATAAGGCACGGTACATAATTCACCCCAGGTCCTCCAGCTTGCGAGTGGCAGGCAGGATTCGAATTCACGCAGTGTGTCTGGGCTCCACGTCTATTACCACCAGGTGAACATCCCACCCCGGAGTACTGAGCAGTAGAGCAGGGCTGTGCACAATGTGCTCGCTCTGGGAGCATGGAGGCGGGGTGTCTGAAGGCTGTGTAATGGCTACCTGGAGAAGAAAGAGCCTGGCAGAGTCAGGCAGGATGAGAGGCCACATTTGTCAGAGAAAGAGAAGAGTGTGGGAAAAAGTTTGGAGATGAGAACCTAGTACTTTGCAGGGCTTATGAGGGGGGATGCTTCAAAGAGTTCCCAGAAAAATGACATTATCATTTAACTCCATTTTGATGGACCTTTTGGAGACTCCTCATAAAGGTTGCTCTATTTAACTAGAAAGCAAAATGTAAGGTAGAAAAAGCATCTAGAAGGGAAACGGGGTCCAAAGATGAAGATCCTAGTGTTGTATTCAACATCCTGAGGTGACAGGAACGATTGTAGAATTTAAACAGGAGTATTTTACACATCCCTCTTGTGGTGTGTTAAAAAGAGGTTAGGGATAGAATGTTAGAAATGAAGATATGAGTTTGAAGCTTGTATAGCAGGAAAATTCAAGTGGAGCAGATTAAACATGAATGAATATATTAGTTCCTATAACAACAGATGTAGAGTCTAGACTACTCTCAATGCATATTTTTGCTTTGATAGCCACAGAGCGAGTAAGGGACTAATCACCCTCATCGCATTGAACGGACTTGCTGCTGTCAGGTACCTTCCAGCAGGTGCTGCCTCGTAGCCATCGTGTGCGACAGAGCGAGACACTACCCAGCGCGGGCGCGGTCCTCAATCACTGCTATGTCTGAGCACATCTGAGAATGACTGTGTCACAGGAAAGGGGCTTTGTCTCTCTTTTTTCTCAGGTTAAGGATGAGGAACAGTGCCCTTCGTCTCCTTCAAGTTCGGTTGGCTGAATTATAACCCAGTCGAGGGGAATGCAGCTGCCATGAGTCACTTTGACCAATCAGGGCACAAGGAAACAGGAGGACCCAAACGGAACTTTGCGTTGCATGAAAAGACATGAGTAGCTAATAAAACGGGGGTGGGGGGGGCAGGGGGGGTTCTCATTCACAAGAAAGAAGTACAATGGAAAGGGAGGTGCCCTCAAAGGCGAGTGCAGAAATTCAAGTGGCTTGAATCAAAGTGTAGTAATCCAAAGAGATGAGAGTTGGTTACGTGAAGAGATATGAAGAAGGCTGACTCAATAGTCCTGTTACTACTGCTGGGTTAAAAGAAAAGGAAATACTGAGAGTATGGCCTTGTCTATGGCTTGGGCAATGGTGTGGGCACTGGCATAATCCACTGATAAGGGTATCTAACATCAGAGCCGCTGAGTGGGAGAAGACCTTGAATTTTATGTTGTTAATGTTGACTTTCAGATACCAGTGGGGTGTCACTTGGAGGCTTTCTTGTAAATGGTTGAAGAAACAGATTTTCAATTTGGAAAAGACAATAGAGCTAGAGGTATAAAAATATAAGGCACCAACTTATAGAAGATAAATTAAACAATGTTATGTAGCACCCAGAAGGGGTGGAAGGAGGGGTGATGAGGCCCTAGAATGGAATGAACACCAACATCAGTGTTTCAGTAACCAGCTGAGGGAGAGGAGCCAAAGGAAGCAAGAACACTCGGAGAGGACCCATAGTGCATGAAACGAAGGTAGTCATTACGTTTAAAAAGAAGGGAGTTGCCAATAATATCAAGTGGCTCTGAGAAGTAGTAAAACAATTGTTCAAGCTCCGTCCATTGGATTTTTTTTTAACCGAGGGATGGGAGAGAGATATTGGTATATGACTGTAAGCATCGCAGTGACAAGCTGGGGGAAGTAGCCAGAAAGCTATAAGTAGGTAAGTGAAGGGGAAGATGGAGTGCGGATAGAGGGGCTAGGAAAAAGTGTATGTTTTAAATGTTTATGGAAGAGAAGGAGGGGATATAGAGAGGTAGTTAAATAAAGACTTAAAGTGGAGATAGGGCATCTATTTGTTTATTGCATTAGCACTATCATTCTAGCAAAATTATCATAATTGTGTTTTGGTGATAATATTGATAAATGGCTTGTAAGCCTGTCAGAGAAAACCTCTAGATTTGATCAATATAATGGAAATATTGCTGGGACATATTTATTGCAAATTCATTGGCATTTAAAAGATTTTGCTTTTAATTTATAGTCCTAATTGTGTTCAAAGTTATCTTGTGTTCCTTTTTCTATGTATTTTTCAATGCTGGATTTTTAATTCACCAGGTGTCATGTTAGGAATTTGAGTAGAGTTTTTATACCTAATAAGTCCATAAAGCAATAATACATTATACATTATAGAGATTTTGCCTTCTCTTGCTTCCTTCAAAAATGCTAAGGAAAATTTAACAGTGAACTAAAAACCAGACCCAGTGCCATTGAGTCAATTCTAAACTATAGTGATCCGATGTTTTAGAGGTTACATATCTGCCTGAGAACAGATAGATTGATCATTCTTGTTCTGTACTTCAGGTTCTGTCTGTAATGTGGGCTCTAGACAAACTACCTAGATGCCACCGTTGCTAACTCGTAGTGACTCCGTGGGGTTTCGAGTCCATGGTCTTTTAGGAGAGCTCCAGGCCTTCTCTAAGGTTCCTCTGGAGTAGGGTCAAGCCAGGGAACTTTGGTCAGTAGCAGAGTGCACTTAACCTTTTGTGCCATCCAAAGGATCCAGACAAGCTATATGACCGGTCTATTTAACTTCTAGCTTAATTTTCAGAATATCTACATCACTATCAACACTCCTGCACTAAGTATGATACTTCATTAAGCATAAAAAGTGACATTTCTTCTAACCATTCTGAATTAAGCAACAGAAAGATAAAAAGATACACATGTACTCATTTTCCTTCAGTAAGATCATTTCAGGAATGTCAAAGATATATCTGATCTGAATGCATGCAATTTACAAATTTAACACTCAAGATGGAGGAGAATGAGAAAAAAGAAGGGAGGGATGTGGTTGGATAATGAGTCCATCAGTCATCCACTGGATGTTACACCCATCAAGCAGGCTCTCTGTTGTACATGGATGTGGTGCACATTAGACTGGAGGAGAGAAAGGATGCTAGAGTGACCACCAGGGCTTCTGGATTGGAATGTGGTTCTGCCTCTAACAAGGTGCCTGTGGGCATTGTGGGTAATGCATTGGGTGGCCAACCAGAAGGTCATCAGTTTGAACCCACAGTCCTTTGGGGATCAGGCTGCCCTCATAAAGATGTCTAGCCTCTGAAACCCAAAGGGGCAGTTTCAATTGGAATAGGACCATTGTAAATTGGGATCACTTGGTGGCAGTGGGTTTAGGTTTGTTTGGTCTGCTTCTAACTGATGGAAAAATCAAGAATTATCCTTCCTTATCCTGAGAAACCATGGTAGTTCATTGAATCAAGCATTAGCCTGTTAAACTAAACATTAACAATTTTGTGTGAATTTTATGTCTCTTCTGTAAAAGTGACAGTTTGCTTCTAAGAAGATGTACAATCTCAGAAGCCCTACTGCGCAGTTCTACTCCGTGCTGGAGGTACGTGGGTTTTGAGTTGTTTACCCTACCTGTGGGATTCCACTGGGCCACGTAGTGGATGTTGAACACACAGAAAGGAATAACAACAGTTTTAAGTGGAGGAAACATTGTAAAATTCCAATTTTTCATTATAATTATACAGCTTGGCTTGAAAAATCAAGTAACATTAAGTTTCAGCCCTCTTTATTTTAAAAAGCCTTGTAAATAATTCAGTTATTTTCAAATCCCTGCATGGGTTAAATCTTAAAATTAAAAATAATTCTTATTTTTGGCAAATTAAAGGTTTATTTTTCTCCCCCCAAAAAAGACAGTGCTTTCTCCTTTCATACAGAGTCACAGTCTCAGAAACCCACAGGGGTAGTTCTACCCTGTCTTGTAAGGTCATTGTCAGTCTGACTCAACTCGATGGCAGTGAGTTTGGTTTTGTGTTAGAGAAGACTATAGTAAGGGAACCCTGGTGATAAAGTTAAGTGTTTGGCTGCTAACTGAAAGGTTGGCAGTTGAAACTCACCCAGCAAGCTAAACAGAGAAAAGACTTGGCAACCTGTTCCTATCAAGATGACAGCCATCTTTCTCTCTCTCTCTCTCTCTCTCTC
>NW_022111324.1:42861746-42887701 GCF_000313985.2 Echinops telfairi | reverse complement strand
TGGACCTACCCTGATGCAGCCCTGGGTGCTGGAGCAGCCATGTGGAGACCCCTGCCAGCACTGAGATGCTTACACATTCACTGACTCAGCTTTCCTCCTGCAGTCAGCGTCATAGCGTGTGTTTTGTGAGATGGAGGACTTTGTGGATTGGTGTCAGACATATGGGTTAATGTTGGACTTGTGGGCTTGGGAAGCTCTGGGTTGGGATGTTTCCTTGATGTGCACTTACCCTTTATATAAAACTCTCTCATATACATACGAGTTTCTGTAGATTTGTTTCTCTAAAGTACCCAGACTTACACACATCTTGTTGGTGTCAGAGACAAGTGTGCCTGATTTTTCTCTATGAACATACAGAGCACACAGCTCATCTGGCACACAACCACAAGACAAGTGGTGCATGTGGGCTCTGCCTGCTAAGCAATGTAATTCACAGAGAACTGGAGAAAAATAACATTTACACATATTAAGGCAAACAATTGAGATGTAGTCAATTAATATGGCCCTTCTAAAGCCATGATTCCTCATTTGATGTATTATAATTCTGGACTCTTTTCCTGTGGATAGCATCCGAGTTTTGATAGGAGTCCTCTGCAATACAAATGGACAGGGTTATGGGGGGCTTGGATCTTGACCTTAGAGGAGGTTGTGACACGTCACACTCTTTGCTTCCTTGGGGGTAGAGTCTGCTGAAAGACAAAACTACACCTTCACCAAAACCATTGCTCTGTATGTAAGAGTCATCTGAGACAGATGGAGAAATTCCAGGGCCATTGTAAAAGGAGCTTGTTCGAGATCTCTGTCTGTAGTGGTGGAGACTGAGATCAGTGGGACCAGGGACCATCAGACAGGAGACAGAAAAGAGGAGAAGCACCAAGACTATGAAACTATGAGGCAGAGCAGGGGATCTGCTTCCCAGGCCACAGAGGCTGTGGCCAAAGGACCCTGTGATTAAGAGGTTGGGGATCAGAGGAAAATGTGCCCGCCAGGTGAAGAAAAGTGTTGCTATGGACCAAGGACTGTAGCCTTACCATTTGCCACTCCTGGTTCATGGTCCTTTGGTAACTCCCCTACTGAGTCCCCCTAATTGTAAGCATTATTGCCTATGTGTCCTGTGTGGCCCCTGCAATGAATGAGTGGCCCCAGCATAGAGGTAGCGCGGCCTGGGAGGGGCAGTTGGTATCATAATCGGTAAAGAAGCCTGGAGAGTCGAGTCAGGTCTGACCTCTGTCTCGTGGGAAGCCAGAGGAAGCAGATGTGCAATCACCCCCCGCCCCCCCTGCTCCCATACCATCTTTCACAAGAATGAAGATTCTCAAGGTTAAAAAAAAAAAAAGGTCTAGTTGGCTATAGTGGATTAGGTCGCAGAGTGGCTCAAATACTAGAAGAAAGGAGAGTCCAAACCCTAGGAAGATGAGGGGGTGTGTTGGTGGGTGGGTGTGAAGACCTGAAAAGGCTGGCAAACACCCGTGTGAGTCTGAGCCGTCAAAGATAAAGAAGCCTTACACAAGAACTGACAGCAGGAAACTAGAACTAAGGGTTAGTCATTTCCAAACGTCTTCTCAAACTTAACGTGGTCTGCACTGTGAGAATGAATGTATTCATTTTTGTGGTTTCTATGGGCTTGCTTGAGGAGCCCCAGTGGCACAGCAGGTTAAATTGTGGGCTGCTAACTGCGGGGTCAGCAGTTTGAAACAACCAGCTGCTCTGTGAGAAAAAGATGAGATTTTTGCCCCCACAAAGACTGACAGCCTCAGACGTCCTAAGGAGGAGTTCTACTCTGGTCTGCAGGGTCTCTATGAGGCAGAATGGACTCAATGACAGTGAGTTTGAACTTCCCTCTTTCCTTACACTCAGTACGCGGGGTCTCAACACCTTTTATCAGTTTGGATGTCAATCTACATCCATCAAAATTAAGACAAAAAAGAAATTGCAGCCCCTTATAAAATCTCATATACAAGTGATTGATTAAATTTGATGCCGATACACTTCCGCTAGGCATGGCTGAGGAATGTTCCTAAGCACCCTCCTGTACTGACTCCACTTCCGTCTCACGTCAAAAGAGCTCCAAAATGGGAGACAGATATTTTTTGCAACACGTCTCAAAACCTCGCCCTTAAGAGAACCATCAAGACAGAAGAGTGCCTCGTTTTCTCAGTATATAGCACCATTGGTGTACGTCACAGAGTCACGAAGAAAGAGCTGGTTAAGATTCTGTTTCAGTGCTACAATCTCTAAGAAACACGAGGAGAGGTCCAGGAAAGCCCATTCTGTAACAATCAGGACCATCCATGACCACAGATAACAGGGATGCTACTTTCCCCAAACGCCCTAAAGAACTCGAAGCAGATACTGACAAAGAAGGCGGAAGCTATTCTTCCTGGCAAGTCTGTGCTGCAATTATCCAAAATGATCAAAAAGCATTCAATAAAGATCACTACGGACCAGTAGAAATATTAGTTTATTTTTAAAAAGAATGATAAAACTTGTGTTTTCTGGAGCGTAGCGTTTCCACACGGGGCCCCAATAAGACAGTACCACACTCGCAGGAACCTCATGCCCTCCAAAAACACAGGGAGAGAGCTCGTTTTCCTCCACTAATCTTTCCCAGTGTCTTCTTGCTACCCGAATAATTGCTTATGCTGATAAAACACTTCACGGCTGTAGCTGAATTCACATCAAAGAAACAGTTCACATACTTCTTAAAAATTGGAGTGCAGTTCCCTTTCAAATGTGGGAAGTGAGTCTCTTCCTTCTTTCCCACAGCTGTTCATAGGCTAGGGCGTCTGTGTGACCCAGCGTGTCAGTCTGAGGCTGCTCACCCCACAGTCTGTGGGCTGCACCCTCCAGCCTCTCCCCAGGAGAAAGCTCAGGTGCCTGTGACCGTGGGGGCGGCAGCTTTGGCAACACGATGGGGAAGTTAGACTCTGTCCTCTCGGATCACTACGAGCTGGAATCGACTCCACAGCTGAATTGGGTTTGCTTGACTTTGGACCCCACTGCCTAGGAAACAAAATGAAAGCCCAAGGCTCACTCACCTTCATGATTCATGGTGCACTGGGGGTCCGAGAACACCCAGGTTTATATGGATAGGTATATAAATATGATGGTGCACATTGCTCTAAATAATATTATTTCTCTTTCTCTTCTTCTCCGTAAATCCTTGCGATTGAAAATGTTTCTCTTTAGAAGAGCCAAAATTATATATGGGGCAAAGCATGTATAGTTTGGAAACATTGGAAGTATCTATTGTGATCAATAATATGAGAAAACTATCATTTTACTTGTACACTGATACTAACAGCATACATGAGGGAATAGTACTAAAAATAAAAATAGCAATAAGTGTGATGATAATAATTGCCAACATTTATTCAATACTTTCAAAGTGGACAATATTTATACTTCAGTATCTTTGATGGAGATATTCAAATTACTATTATTGAAAAAGGAAATTGAGGTACTGAGGGGCTGAGTAACTTCTTCAAAGAGAAGCAGTAAGCAACAGTCCTGGGATTAAAATACAGGAAGTTTAGTTGAACGTCTATCTTCTTCCCCACTAAGATTCTGTCTTGTCATGGATACCCTTGATCTGTAGCTCTATGACTTGCCCAAGGCCGCCAGGTCAGCTCTGAATGCAAAAGGAGACTCTAAGCGTCCAATGTCCAATCCAAGTCCAAGTCCATGAGGCCAACCTTCTCACCAACGTCTCCTTTGACTCGAGTTTGCCAGTATCTTAGATTACTCAGGTGCAGGACTGCTTTTTCTATTGCCACCAATCCACCTTTGCCCTTTCACACTTCACAAGTTTAAAGCTTATTTAATCAGATGAAAGAATCTACTAGCTAGAAGTGCTTCTCAGAATTCTATGTGTAAAAAAAAGATAAAAAGTTAAATGCCATTATTATTCAAATTGTTAAACCACTACCAGCTTGGTTGGGCTCTCTTAATGGACTGAAAAGAATGAAATTCAGCAAGGTATAGAGGGCAGCAGGTGTACTCAGCAGGGCCCAAGTGGAGGGAATTCAGAAGTGCACAGGGGTAGTCATATGGTCCACACGCCTGCAGTGCAATTGTGTTGGGAGAATGCCTCCAATCATCAGGAAGGCCATGAGAGACTGAGGAGCGAGAAGCCCTTGTAGGCGCAGCAAGCCGAGCAGAAGGCACACATGCTCCGGCCTACCTACTTCGGCAAGTGGCTCCTGCTGGAGCCGGGACAGTGGTGACTCAGCCCCTCCCTCTCACCTTTGTGTACTGGACGCATGGCAGTCACGTCATGGCACAAAGGGAAGCATTAGTCCAAAATGAGGGCCAGCTCCGAGGCAGCTGCAGCCAACAGAGACACCATCATTTCCTAGGAAAACACCTCGGTGGGGCAGTTAAGGCAGTGGATCTTTTAAAAGGAGAGAAATACAACTATTGAATAGTTAAAAAGAGACTCTATAGTATCAGGGGGTGGGGGTCGGGGGGAGATGAGAGGTCAAAGAGAGAACTATTTAAATTTTTTTTCTTTTCTCCTCCCCTCTCTTCCTGTTTTCCATTCCTCTCATTTCTATTAAATAAACCACCCTCATTGAAGTTCCAGACTAATATATATAGAGAGAGGTTCATTTTTGTTCTACTCTAGGCCTGTGTTTGCATCTTTATTTATATAAACTCGTTGCCCACAAGCTAATTCTGACTCCTGGAGACTCTGGGCTTCTGGAGACTTGCTCCATGTGACTGCCGAGGCTGCCATTTGGACAGAAGCAGCCCGCTTCATCTTTCTCTCAAAGAGCTGCTGGTGGATTCAAACCACCAAACCTTGGGTTAGCAGCAGGACACTTAACCGTTGTACCACCAGGGCTCCTACAGCTGCTCACGGCAAAGTCCGCAGTTCAAAACCACCCGCTGCTCCATTGGAGGGTTTCTACTCCCTCAAAGAGTTCCATTCTCAGCAACCCACAGGGTTGGCTCTACCCTGTCCCATAGGGTCCTTATGAGTTGGCAGTTAGTTTGGGTTTGTTTTGTTTTGTTTTGCTTAAAAGCAAACCAAACCCATAGCACACCTTTAGGACACAGAACTGCCCTCATTGGATTTCCCCTCCTCTTTCTCCTATGGAGCAGTTAGTATGTTTGAACAGCCAATCTTTTGGTTTTCGGCTAAGGTCTTAACCTGTATGCCATCAGGGCTCCTTCACACCTTTCTATATCTATGTGAAGACACTGCTTCCAGAACATTTCCAGTACAGAACGCTGGGCTCAAAGTGGGAATTAAGAACCACCATCCTCCAACGGGGATCCAAGACCTGAACCAGTGACAGGGACACCTTGGTCCCAATCCCTTTGCCCATCTTCTCCCCTTCCAGGGTTGATCCATGCCATCACGTCCTATGGACACCAGACACCAGAAGGTCTGTGTGTCTCATCCCTAGTGACGGATGGCTTTCTCACCCTCCCATGAACCTGGAAGTAAATGCCCTCCCAGGACAGAAGGGCCCCTGCCCGGCCCCAGTCGGGACCTCTGAGCTAAGATAATGGTGTGAGCCAAAGTCAAAGTGGTCTGTTTTTGTGTTATTCCCTCCGAGCTCCTTTGCTTGGTTTTGTAACAGAAATCAAGCTGCTCTGAAGGCCTTGAAAGTTGGGCAGGAGGGGCCAGGAAGATGACTTCAGGAAACTAGTGAGTGAAGTAACCAGTCAACAGTGTTTTCATAGCAACGCTGCCATTTCCCTTGTTCTCTCTCCCTCTCTCATAAGCAGATGGTCATGGTTTCTAGAAGCTATGTGTTGGATAATGTGGCAACAGATACAATTAAGATACAAAACAGATACAATTCTAAGACAGACATTAAAGAAATTTTTAATGTAATACCACTATTAGGACATTTTTTGCTTCCAGCTATATAGTTATTTTTAATTAAAAGTTGCCATTTGTTTTGAAATGTAATGGGCTTATTTTGCTATCATTGATTAAATAATAAAACAATGTTATAAAGTCTCAGATTAGATGACTACTATGGTAAATTTAGAAAGATATAGTCCAAGTTAAAAACGACAAACCCTGTAAGCTCCACAATTCTCTTTCCAAACGAAAAGGAGTCCTCCTGAGGACAGAACACGGGAGGCACTGGTGTTAGCCATAGTACAGGAGGTTTTGAGACCAGAAATTGCAAAATAGCTTGGCATGGTCAACACTGAACTGATCTTTTCTTTTTGGAAGCCCCATTGGGTCGCTATGAGTCAGGATCAGCATGAGGGCAGTGGGTTTGCTTTTGCGTCTTTGGTTTCATTTTTAAAGTAACCTTTAGAAAGTAATCCAGCAGTAGCATTTGTCAGGAGTGTGATAAAGGGAACTAGGCATTGACTCTAAGCTTTCTTCAACTCAACGATTGTTCAATCCTTTGCTAAAGGCATTGAAAGGGGGGAGATTGCTCAAAAGAGTGTTCTCATACAGTTCCTGAGAAAGGTAGCTGATAGGCATGTGGTTAAGAGTAGAGGTTGTGGGGTGATGGAAAAAGTGAAGCTCCCTCTGTGCTAGGGTATGTGCTTAAAAACATTTTTTTTTTGAGTTCTGCTTGTTATGTTTTCCAGGGGAGAAGAAAACAAGGCTCCAAGGCTGACTCCCAAAGTCACCCAGATTCTGTAACCACCCACTGCTAGCAAGCTAATTCTGACTCATAGCAAACTACATACCGTATATACTCATGTATATGCCAAGTTTTTCAGCACATTTTTAATGCAGTTTTTGTGGTAAAATTAGGTGCCTCGGCTAATATTCGGGTCAGCTTATATTCGAGTATATACGGTATATTTCTGAAACTATACATCTTGATGGAAGCAGACAGACTCATCTTTCTTCTACAGAGCAGCTGATGGGTTTGAATTGCCAACCTTGTGGTTAGCAGTTCAGCACCTAGCCGTCAGCACCACCAGGGCTCCTCTTTCTGTGAGGATGTAGATTAGTTTCCCTGAAGGTGCCACAAATATGCGCTGAATAATTCTGACACTAACACTGAAGAACCTTTCAGTTGTCAAATAAGACAGTTGATAAACACAGGTACCATTCGCCTTTAGTATATGTGCCAGTGCATGTCCTTTTAACTTGTATTCAGTGTCCTGGTGCTAGTATGTGAATAACCTCAGAATTCTCTCTTCCTTACAGCTTAATAGCAAATGCCTAAATAAGATAACTAGGCAAACCAAGTGCACACAAGTCACAGAAGAGGAAATGCAAATGAAATTGAACATGTGAAAAAAGTCAACCTCACTAAAAATCAAATAAATGCAAAATAATAATGTGCAGACATATCAATTTGCCTGTAAAATTAATATGTTCTTTGTTACTGATTAAGTTGAACTCTGGTGAAAGGAAAGGCTCCCCCTCAGCCTGCGAAGAGCACAGGCAACACAGCACTTCTCAAGAGCATGTGGATGAAGAAGCCAAAAATAGTGCTCGACATTGACCCAGAAATTCCACTTCTAAGACACTGGCTTAAAGAAAAGACGGTGTATGTGAGTTCAAGGGTTCCCATCTATTGATGTGCATTCTAAGGACCAGCGGCCACATTACTCCTGTTTAATAGCAAACTAACTAGCATCACAGAAAAATGAAGTTCAATATTCTTGAGGGCCCAGTAAGTTTGGTCATCAATCACACATGATCTGTTTGCTCAGACACCTCCTCAATGGGTTCTCAAATTGCGCACTGGTTCATTCTGTTCCTCCCTGATGGATGAATGCCCTGCAAGGGGCCTGAGAGGAAATGTCACAGGGGTAACTCTTAGTTAGGACTGCGACGTTCCCAGCCTAGAGCAAAGCTGATCACTGCGGAATGATCTGTACGAAAGACAGTCAGGGATACAAGCTCGATCTATATGAGAGACAGTCAGGGATAATTACTTGAAATGGTATAAAAGTTACTTCTTAGTCATAACCAAACACGTTGAGGGACAGTTTCTGGGTCTTCAGTCTCAGAATCATAGTCTTGGGAATACAGGGATCAACTGGTATAAGATAGTCCAATCATTCACACACACACACAAAGAGAGAGAGGAAGAAATGAAGAAATTAAGGAGGGAAGGAAAAGGCCAACACGTGAAGAAGCTGGTACCTCCTGGTGAGTGACAGGATTCACCCGAGTCCACAGTATGCAGTCTCCAGCCTTAAGGAAATGTAACCTTAGATTTCTGTAACTCATCTCACTTGGAATAACTCGGTCCCTAACATTAAGTTCATCATTAAAACTCTTAAATAATATTTGGGAAAATTTTGTCTCAACAGAAAATTCTTCTTCTCCTTTAGCCCTGCAGCACACACCTGTACAGCAGGACTCATTTCAATTTAGCATTCTCAAACGGTTACACTGAAAATACTGGTTTGCTTTAACGAGAAGGAAGATATGAGTTTATTTTCTGGGTAGTATGAAGAGCAATCAGAAAGTTCTGCTACCTTTTCTGGAGTTTTATAAGGTGCTGGAATGACTATCATTTGACCGAAGAAAGAAGGGCAATAGGGCAATGCCATTAGGTATTGTTTAATATATGTCTATGTCTATACCATATACAACCATATACTTAACTATATACCATAGATACCATATATGTCACCATTATATCAAAGCCAAACTCTCTGTCATCCAATCAATGCTGACTCATGGCAGCCCCATAGCATAGGGTGGAAGTGCCCCTGTGAGTTTTGAGACTGCAACTCGGAGCAGAAAGCCTCATCTTTCTCTCTCTGAGAAGTTGATGGTGTCCAACTGATGACCTTGCTGTTAGCACCCAACACAGAACCACCACACTATACAACATAATCATTTCGTTTGCATCCCATGTTACAAATGCGCAAGTGTGGACCATCTTCCTGCGATTGAGAGGGACAAGGAAAAGTGGGAGAGGTGTAGAAACATCATTAACCAAGTCTGTCACAGGCAAAGCAAAATGCTTCACAAAATTCACCACAGCACACCTAGGAACGATTTCACACCTAGTAGAGACTTTGATAAACTTTTGAGCCTCTCCAGATCATTCTGTCTGAGAGAAGTGAAGTGTTTAAATAGTGTGTTTCTTTCATGAGCTCAACTCACTTCACAGAGTACACTGCCTCATTGCCCAAGTAAAATAATCATCCTTCAGCTTAGTGCCTTGTCATTCTCCCCATCAGGATATCAGGCACCAGGATCAGTCTGGCTGCAAAAAAATAGGCTCTAATATCCCCATGACACCAGGTTACTCAGAGTCAGAGGGATGTATGTATTCATGGGATGCATTTAATTATTTATTTAACAGATACATGTTGTGAGGCAACCTGAGGCCTCCCGACCACTTCAGGCCAACTGTAGGTACGCATTGCAGATACAAAGAAAAGTCAGGCGAAGTGCCTGCCTTAGATGCACTGTCCAAAGGATAAAAGGCCAATAAGAATGGGCATCCCAATGAGACCAGGACACAGAATGACTGGAACTGACATTGACTTCCTTCCACGTCTTCCCTGGAAAGGTTCAACGTAAAAGGACTCCCCTACCTTATTCACAATATTTTTTTTGTTTTTAAGTTACATTTTTTTATCTTAAAAAAAATAATAAACATACTATTTCATAGAGCTGGTGACTTTCACAAAGAGCTCACAGAGTAATCATAACCAGAGTCTGTCTAGTCAGTAATGGAAGAGATACTACAGTGCACATTTTTAATGGCAGCAACACACCTAAAAGGATCGCATTCACTCAGATGCGGGGTGAAAGTTAAAGAGGGCAGAGGTGTTGCAAGAGAAGCCCACTTCTGAATGGGGAGAGGCTTGCTGTAGAAACATCAGCAGTGGCCTGCATGGGAGGCAGCCCGGAGATGGGTATTTAGCAAGACTGGGTTTCCTCTTACCCCTCTGGTATTTCCACTGGGGTGGAGAGCAGGGTGGGGAAGACACTCCAAAGTCTTCTCACAATATTTGTAACTTCTGCTTCCGGACTCAGGCTGAACCCAGAAGTAGCAACAAGAGAATAAGAAATTAAAAAACTAAAATTCTTCCCCAAAATGTGTTTAAATGATCAATGCTTTTTGCTCACAAAACTAAGGGCACTCATTCCAAGTATGTCTGGCATGTTAGCGTGGTTTTGTAATGAAACTTTTTATTTCATTTTTTTTAAAAAAAGGTTTATTTTTACACATCTCAGTCTTTGTGTTGGCCTCCATGGTTTGAGTCCATGGAGAGAAAACATTACGATTTATAAAAACTGGATGGCTTTCACGGAAACCATCTAAAGCACTAGCAGTCTGGTGACATGGCAGTAACAGAAAATGTTCAATTCTCCATTTTCAACCAGTAAGCTTATGGGGGAAACTCCTAAACTTCTGAAAGATCAATCACCGACACTGTGATCATCAAAAATACCCAGATAATTACCTATGCTTTATTAGCTTTAGATTGCAATATCAACTTTGCTGTACTAAAAATGCAGATCCCTAACTCCACCATATGTTGCAGTTAAAATGATCGATAAACCAAGGACTAAATCTTCCATTTTTCACACAAATGATTGTTTTTCAGTCATTCGGTTATTTTCTGTCAGTTAGTCTTCTTGGCTAGGACATTTTATATTTACTCCTTGATCGAAGTCTGCCTCCTTTACAATTTCTCGTCACAGGATGTGGCTGCCTTAATTTTTATCTCCATCTGGCAGGATATAATCAGATCATTTGAGTGGCTAAGGCTTTCAGCTCCTACTTTATAGCAACTAAACTTTCCCTGCCCCCCTACTCCCCTGACGTGCACTCATAAAACCACAAGTCAGTAAACTTCCTCAGGGAACTCAGAGCAATGCATGGCGAAGTCCCCCTGCAGGAGTGTATCATGGGCTCTCCTGACTAGTATCAGTTGCCTGAAAATGTTTCTACTATCCCCTAGAGCTTCTCTCCACACACCAAACCCTGACATCGAGTCTATTCAGACTCATAGTGACCCTCTAGGTCAAGGGAGAACTCCCCCTGTTGGTTTCTCGAGACTAACTCTATGTGGTAGTAGAAAACCCTGCCTTTCTCCAGCTGTGGGTTTCAAACCTCTGGCCTTATAGACCGCAGCCAAACTTGTAACCACTAAGCTACCAGAGCTTCTCTACAAAATACAAAAACACTCATTGCCCTAAAAGCCAATCCAACTCATGGAGATTCATGTCTCTCTGAGCAGAATGTCACCCCTAGGGTTTTCAGAAGTAAATCACCAGCACGTTCTTCCCAGGCACCTATATGTGGACTCAGCAACCCACCACTTGTGCCCCCCAGGGGCTCCTTTCACACTATTCTGTCTCTAGAGTCTATTGGCATCATCTGTTGTTGGCCGGTATCTGGTTCTAAAGAAAAACAATTGAAACAATCAGTGGTGGAAGGAAGAGACTGAACCAGCATCTTTTATCTTGAGGGGAAAAAAGAGAGAGGCTGATAGATAAACCTGCTCTTTCCAGGTGCAAAGTCTTGAAAGGCACCTGGGACCCTTTTCCACAATGACTCATTAACGCTTTCCCAGGAAATCTCAACAGAGACAAGAGTCCTTCAGAGCAGGAAGGAAGAAACACAACACTGTAAGCATATGCGATTTGAAGTGAGTCCATCATGAAACAATCGCCACAGCAGTCACTGTTCACCATTAGAATCATTGGTAATGTTCACAAATGATTCTTAAGGAATCAAATCTGTTCATTCAGTGGGTATGTGTTTATATCATCTTGATAAACCTTTCAAGTAGTTGAAAGTCCATTATTGTTACTAGAGTAAAACCAGCGAATGCCAAAACCTGATGAAGGTTGGAAACCTGTCAGAGAAGGGAAATAGAAATACTTTCAACTAAAAGGATAGGCAAGTGCTCCGAAGGCACTCTTGCCAAGGTGGGAAACCTGTGAGAAAACCAAGGCAGTGCCATCAATTTCCACCTCTCACAGGTCTTCCCTCTATGTGCGTCTGTCCTCAGGAATATTTACCTTTTATGTACGTTTCTGACAACAACAGATACTCCCTTGTTTCCCTGACAAAGAAACTAACTGAGGCTTAAAAAGGTTAAGCACCTTACCAATACCACAACATTAGGACCTAAATCTGAAAAGAAAGTAGTAATGGTTATGATTCAAACTAGTCCCTTATGTCTAATGCAGTCCATTTCATTACACCAGGCTGATGGATAACTACCTCATAATACAGTCGAGCAATTCTGGACCAAGTGTCTCTTCACTCTTAGTAAAACATACCGGTCCCAATCAAGTTCATCGTGACTCGGTATTCCCAATGTTGTAAGAATAGAATTGTGCTCTAAGGACTGTCAACAGCTACTTTTTCATAGGTACACCTCCTGGCCTTTCTTCCAAGGCACAGCTTGGACTTGAAGCACCAACCAATGATACTGGCTGTTTAAAATACGCAAATACTCCAGGTATTTTATATGGGACAAGTTATTAAACACCTTTAAGTCACGGGTTTTCATTTCAGACTTATTTTCTGTTGTGAAATAGATTCATTGGAATACAGGCAGTCCCTGCTTAGAAATGTCACGCTTTACTGACAATTGTTATTCCCATTTAAGTATTGTGTAAATGTACATTCACTCGGGTAGGGTTTATTCAGCCTCTACTCTCAACCTGTTCTTCCTCATTAACACATTCACCTGCTGCACCTTCACTTTTACAGCACTGAAAGGGTTTCTAGACTTTTCTTGCATTAAAACCCAACAGCAAACACACTGCCATCCAGTTGAGTGGGACTCATGGTCACCCTATAGGTCAGGCTAGAACTGTCCCTGTGGGTTTCCAAGACAGTAACTTCTTAGGAGACTGGAAAGATTGGTCTTTCTCCCCAAGAGTGGCTGCCGGTGGTTTCACACTGCTGACCTTGCAGTTAGCAACCCAATGCGTAACCCCTGCCCCACCAGAGCTAAAGTAAGGCTACATCAGAACTGGGCGGGCCTGTCCAACTTAACCATGCATTCCTAAGGACAGCGTGAGCAATGGCTCCCCTTCTGAACTTGAGAACTGCCTGTATTTCCAAGGTTTCATTCTACTCTAAAATCGTATATTTATAATGATGCCTTACATTATAGTAACCTCTGCATTTCCAAATTCCCGTTCTCTCTCATATGACAAAATAATAATTTCTAAATTATCAAGGGCTCACGAGGGAGGAAGGAGCGGGGAGGGAGGGTTAAAAACGAGGACCTGATGCCAGGGGCTTAAGTGGAGAGCAAATGTTTTGAGAATGATGAGGGCAATGAACATACAAATATGCTTTACAAAATTGATGTATGTATGTATTGTGATAAGAGTTGTATGAGCCCCTAATAAAATGATTATAAATAAATAAATAAAGTTTAAAATAAAATTCTCCAAAAATTCTGGCCCAAATTAAAAGCAGGAAAGATTGCTAATCACCCAGAGCTCAAGAGTCTTTAGCAATGCTTGGCTCTCAGTGTGTAATGAAGAGCATAATACAATTTCAATGTCACTTTAAAAAATAAAATAATATGAATAAAAGGCATTCCATGTCAATTACTTTCATAAGAAAAATGAATTATTCTGATTCCTTTCTATCCTGTGACTTGGGGGAAAGAGCAGGCTGTCTGTTGTTATTCATGTAACTTGACTGTGTACAAGCAATATCTGGACTGTAAGAAACAACTCGGCCATGCAAACAGCAAAGCATCACAGCAAAATTAACTGAATCGGTGTCACAGGAATAGCCTCTTGATCTAGTCCTGAAGATAAACATTCCATTCGTGGTCCTGTAGTTCACTCTCCGTAACTATCGAAAGGAAATGTTATCAGACTGTAAAATGCTCAGTTTCATACTCATGCTTTTCTGTAAAATTGTGGCCCATCCTACTTTCTCTCCCTTGCTCCTTTCCAGACCGTTTCAGTAGGACAAATCCAGATATCACATCATCCAATAGTCCAGTCATATCAAGAAGTGTTGTACAATCGCTGCCGTAATCAGTTTCAAAATACTTTCTTCTTGGACGCCTTGATGTTAGCTCCTTCTGACTCCCTATCTTCCCTGCCAGACCCATTCCCCATCCTGGGCTTCCTCTCCATTTTCTTAAGATGTAACTTGTCACACAAATATGTATCTTACTTTTGATAAAATTTCCTGGTTCTGATTTTTCCCCTCCAATTGTCAGTATCTATCCTACAATAGGCGAATGACTTAAAATGGTGCAAGAAACAAGTGTTGGGGAAGGGAGCAAAATGGCTTGTTATGTGATATTTTTATAGACTGAAGAGTTCCACAGATTAATCAAAACAAGGCAATTATAAAATTAATTGATACATCACATGAACAGAGCTGTCCTCCCTTCACCAGTCACTGTAGTCAGTGAGCATACATTTTTTAAATACGAGATCATCTTTAGGTCCCAAGTTTGAATCCCCTTTCATCATAAAACTAGGTAATAATAATCTTGATGTCAGATTATTATTTAATTTCATTGATTAATTTTTTTAATCAGGGGAAAATGACCTTTTGTCTTATCTAACACATAAAGAATTTTAATCTGACCCATGTGCTTCATTACTGTTAACCTCTGGACATTTTAACAACATTTTGATAAACCTTAAATCAATTAACATTATAAAGGAAAACATCTGTGGCATTAATGTTTTATAGAGGGCTCTTTAGAGGGTCTCATATAGGGATTATAAAGTGTTTTTAATTTAAATAAACAGCCATTGAAAATTCCATAATTCATTATGTGTTAAAACAGTAGATATTAAAATCAAGTCATTTTATTAACAAACACAAAGCATGCATATCTTTAAGAAAGGACTATTAGAAAAGCCAAAGAAGGAAATTTTTTCCTGCCCATCAAATCCAGATGTTGAACCCATAAAAATGGAGACCTAGAGTGAGACTCAAGCTATGGTATCTGATATGCTTAACAAGTGTTACTTGTAAGAAAATCCATGGACAAAGGAAAGCCAAATGAGATTTTTAAAAGTCAATTAAAATCTCTGTTTTAAATTCATATTTTCTATGTTAAGCATGAAATGACATAGTGGATCAATTAAAATAGAAAGAAGCTGATCCCCTCCTCTCAAAAAAAAACAATTTTATGTAAATATTTCAATTCGAAATTTAAGATTATTTTTTAGCAAGCTGATACATCCGTCAGAAGCATTTCCTTTCACACCCTGAGAGCGTGCGAACCCTGGACAAAGTCCCCCGGAGCCAGGGCTTTCTGGGTTGCCTTTAGTCTATTGCTCTTTAGCAGCCACAGATGTGTGTAGAACCGATTAATCACAAAACAGGAACGCACATTGAGAGTGATTGCACATTCCATATGTCTGCATTTTGATTTATAGATTAATATATGAACCATTTCTTGTGTTTAAAATCAAGATTTCAGCTTTTATGCCCACTTGTAAAGTGAAAAACCAAAAGAGAAGTTAATTATAATAGTAATAATAAAATTTCTGGCTCCTTTATAGTTTTCCAAATGCTTAAACAATGTTAATAATCCCTTATATGATTTCATTTCATTATACTTTATGAAGTACTTTCACATTCATTTTTTATGAACCACCCTATACTTAGAAGTCTAAACAAAAGAAGTTAAACTAAGAGAATGCATCTTAAGAATAACAAAACATAACTCATTTGGAGTCTTTGAGAATATTGGTGTATTTTTCTTGTCCAAAATTGACTAAAGCATATAAGAAAAATAGATACAGCCAAAATGATGTTAATAGAAAATATCTTGAGTTTTGCAGTGCTCCTGAAAAACAGAATGTGACAAAGCTGGCACATATTTTGCATTTGACAACTAAAGGTATTTTTATTGTTCTATTTCCCTGTCTTTGAAGTGCTCCTTATAGTGTATCTGACTTGCCCCACTTCCAGGCCACTGAAGTTCGGCCCGCCTTTGATCTGGGCTAAGCTTCCCGAGGAGCCCTTTCATCCGGCCTGCTGGCTGCCCTCTGCACAGCACCCCAGCCTCCTCTGAGCACGAGAGGAAAACCTCTCGCAAAGGCTTTGGTGATTTTCTGTTGTAGGTCACCCTGGAAATACTTTTACTCTTTCTTCACATGGGAACCTCTCTAGATGTGTGTGCTCCTGGGTACCGTCGATTTAAAGCGGCCCTCCAGAATGACAAGGCATCACAACTTTTCACATTTACGTGATGCAAATTCCTTTTTTTATTCAGCTAGAAGGTTATTTCCTTCTGTCACCTTTTATCCTTGAAATGAGGGGGTGGGGGTGAGCAGCAATGCGTTGCTGGTGTAATTGTGCTAGCACATAGGAGAATGGATTGCTCAGGCCTCCTCGGCCTTTGTCCTCTGCTTCTGGGCAACTGCATTTTTCTACAGAACAGTTGGTTTTGCTTTCTGACTCACAGAGGATAGTGCCCATGTATCTTCTCATTTATTCCCACCATTGTCATACATGTTTGCATTATATTGGCTTGTTCTTCTCTCTCTCTTTCACTTACACCCCCCACCCCACCTCCACACCAAAGCTGTTTCTCTCACTGTTCTTTTTAAACAGATGTGCTTAAGCTGCTACTTATAGGAAACTTAAGCAGACAGGAAAAGAAGGCTGTACAACATCTTTCTCTACTGAGCCTTTTCCACGATTCCATGACTGAGATAAGAGTAAACTGCCCAAACAAATCTGATGTGGCCCCCTTTCACTGCGAGGAAACTGTCTAGATGGCTGGCTGTTCTCATATGCGCGTGATAATTACTTCCCTCTGTTAGAACTAGTAAGGAACCCTGATGGTGCTGTGTGTTAAGCCTTGGGGGAGGCTGATCCAAAACCCACCACCTGCACCACCGCAGGAGAAAGATGAAGTGGTCTGCTTCCATAGTGGCCTAAGGAGCGCAGTTTTGCTCCGCCCCATAGGTCCGCTCTGAGTTCATCCCAACTTGATGGCAATGCACTGGGGTTTTTTGTTTGTTTGCTTGTGTTAATGCTTTAAAGAATTAGAAACACAATGGAGAAGCAAATGTAAGACTGAGTGACCCTGAGTATGCAAAGTGTCTTGTAGAGAGTGGAGCTCCTAGGAGGTTCTCTGTCAATGGTACTTCCCTTTCCTGTTCTCCTTCTTTCTCAATTTTCATACTTAACATTAGAACCAGCAACTTCAACTTTAACTATTCCCTTTAAGGACATGATAATCAGAAAAGGGTGTGGGAAAAGTATCTGGAAAGACTCATTAACAAGTTCACATCTAGCGCAGCGAAGTACAAGGTGGATTTCAGAATGAACTATGTTGAACGAGATACAAGTTGTGAAGTATTGAGAGTCATATCTGGTACATGGTAAGCACTGTTCTTTATGAACTATCTTCCTCTAAACAAATATTTCTTAGGGAAAAAATCTTGCCCAGCCAGAAAATAAAATATTATACACATAGGTCCACAAAAGGACAGGTCTCCATTTGTATATTATAAAATCATCAAGGATGTTAGGTCGCAGCTTGAATGTTTCTGCCAGAAGAATGGCACATTCATTTTCAAGTTTCTAAAAGAAAAAAAAAGGTGTAAAATTCTATTTAGAAATAAGGATGTTTAGGTGCATGATGAACTCTCAACAAGCTTCCCAGCCTCGCTGACTCTTGGCTTAAGTAGTATTTTTAAATAGTTGTATCAATATGTATCAAAACTAAATGTTTGCCACTAAGCGTCCAAAAAGGAAGCCCTCGTGGTGTATCTGGTACACAATGGGCTATGAAGAGCAAAGTCAGCAGTTCAAAACCACCAGTGGCTCTGTGAGGGAAAGATGAGGTTTTCTACTCCCATGAAGAGTTACAGTCTAAGAAACCCACAGAAGCAGTTCTACTCTGTCCTGTAAGGTCATCATGAGTTGGAATCAACTCAAAGGCAGTGCGTTTGATTTTTTGAAGTGTCCCAGTAGTCCATTAAGATGTTCTTTCCCCACTTAAATTAACAATTAATTATTCTTTCCATATATTTTACACATCTAAAAAAATCTGCCGTTATACTATTCTTGTTTGTCTTAATAGCAAAGAGAGCAAGGATTATGTTAGCTGATATATTGACTTCTTCCAAATATACTATTATATTCTTTCATAATTTTTTGCAACAATATTTACATGAGTGGGGTATTTAAATGTTCACAACCCTGTTCAACCTTTCAGGAGATACGATTTGAGTGGATTTTATGTGCAATTTGCTGAATTTTCACTATGGGCTAGCCACTATAGTAAACTCTATCCATCAGCTCTCAATTTCAACATCCAACGTGAAACATTTTCTCTGAGTTACTTCACTGGACCTCCCTTCTCACGTTCTGGTTTTGGGCTGCTCCTCCAGACTGACTTCCAAATAAGGAATGTCCCAGGGCTCAGCCTTAGGTCCTCTGCTTCGACCATCCAAATATGTCCCTCACACCATCAATTCCGACCCTTCCCTTTAAGTCCCAGCCCTTCACAGTGACCTTCAGATGAAGGTCTCCCTCTGACTTGTTCCTATGAGCCCCAGACTCTGCAATTCAATTGGTTCATCGACCTCAGCACTTGGCTGTCTAATTAAAATGCTGGCCTTGATACAGACAGAATAAACTAGTGTTGTCTTTAGGGAGCCAAACTGACTGGATGGCCCCTGACAACGACAATCACAGCCAATAAGTACCGCTAACCCGGGTCTTTCCCATCCCAGTTGCTCTTGGGGGAAAAATGCATCCCCTGTGCCCTCTTTGTCCCTTCTGAGAAGCAACCTTTTCTTCGTTCTCTGTGACTCTGTTCTTTCTTTCCATCTTTGCTCCTCAAACTTGGTTAGTATGATCCTCCCCTTCATCCTTCTACCAATACCGAATCAATCACTTTCTACCCGGTCTCCAAGCTTTGATTCACTTTTCATCTATTCTCCTCAAAGGTGCCCAGAGCGTTCTCTTTAATATGCTAACAATACCAGGCAGAGCTCTGCCTGAAGATTCCCAGCAGCTTCTTCAGATTGTTTATAGGGTAATATCCAGGTTTCTCCCATTTTCCAGGAGGTCATAAGGACCTGGCTCCTCCTTATCTTCCCAGCCTTACTATCCACCCATCAGTCGCATTGATTCAATGCTGCTGGCTGCTGGTCTCCTTTCTGCGCTTCCAGTCTTCTCATTTGTTTTTGCCACTGGGCTTCCAGGCAGCCACAGAGCCTGGCCTCCTTTCTACAGGGATCTTCGCATTCTTGTCGGCCAATAAGCAGCTCAACACCGCTCCTTCCAAGTAGGTTTGCTTGGTCTAAAGCGACTGTATACCCCTTAACTGGCCTTTCTCTGTCATGGCACACACTCTCTTTATAGCAGTTTTCTTCTCCACACTTACAGACGTCGGACATTTTCTCATTTGCTTTCTTCATTGTTAACTTTCCTTGCTAGGATAAACCTAATCTGTTTGGTTTTTGTTAATCATTTTATTGGGAGCACATACATATCACAATCCATATGTACATCCATTGTGTCCAGCACTTTTATACATTTGTTGCCCTCATCATTCTCAAAACATTTGCTTTCTACTTGAGCCCTTGGTGTCAGCTCCTCATTCCCCCCCCCTTCTCCCCTCCCTCATGAACCTTTGATAATTTATAAATTATTATTATTTTGTCACATCTTACACCGTCCGACTTCTCCCTTCACCCACTTCTCCACCGTCTGTCCCCCAGGAAGGTTAAATGTAGATCCTTGTAGTCTGTTTGCCCTTTCTCCCTCACCTTCCCTCCACCCTCCCAGTATTGCCACTCTCAGGGGGAGTGCGGAGTGGGGACTCAGGACCCGTCTGTAGGAAATTGGACATCCCCTTGCAGAAGGGATGCGGGGAGGTGACGAGCCAGTCAGGGTGCAGTGTAGCAACGATGAAACATACAATTTTCCTCTAATCTGTTTTGTTTGTTTGTTTTGTTTTATGCCAGCGAATAAGCACATCGTGGGTGCTTCATAAATTTGTACTTCATAAGACGTAAGTGCTTCCACCAGTCTGTATGATCATGGGGTGTCCACAGGATTGGGTATCAGGCATCAGAAGACCCAAAACAATCATAATGATGCGAACAAGTGGGGCCAGAGTGGAGACCCAAAGCCCATCTGTAGACAATTGGACATCCCCACACAGAAGGGTCACAAGGAAGGGATGAGTCAGAGTGCAGGATAGCACCGACAAAACACACAACATTCCTCTAGTTCTTTAATGCTACCCCCCCTCCCCCGACACACACACCAACTACCATGACCCTAGTTCTGTCTTACAAATCCAGCTAGACCAGAGCATGTACACTGGTAAGGATACAAGATCTCGACACATGGAATCCAGGACAGACAAGCCCCTCAGGAGCAGTAATGGCAGTAGCGATACCATGAGGGTAGGGGGAAAGTGGAGGGGGAAGGGGGAGAAAGGGGCACAAGGATCTACGTAGAATAAACTGCCCTCCCCCACCCCCCGGAGGGACGAACAACAAAAATGTGGGTGAAGAGAGACAGCAGATGGTATAAGATATGAAAACAATAATAATTTATAATTTATCAAGGGGTCATGATGTTAGGAGAGGGGGAAGGAGGAAGAAAAAGAGAAGCTGATACCAAGGGCACAGGTAGAAAGAAAATGTTTTGAAAATGATGATGGTAACATATGTACAAGTGTCCTTGATACAATTGATGTGTGGATTGTTATAAGATTTAAGAACCCCCCCAATAAAATGATTTATTTTTTTAAAAAAGTAAGTGCCTCATAAAATGGTGAGTTAATAATCTCACTTAATCCTGACAAGCACATAGTTGCTATTGCTACGTATCCCTATTTAACATTGAGAAAATGGAAGTTTATGAACCATCCCTCACGTTTCATGATTGGCAAAAACAGAAACAAGATTTCAAACACCGGCCCCTCAACTGTCATCAAAGTAGCACTTGTCTGGTTTCCAAATGTCTGATATTATTTATCTGTTTAAATTACTCCATCAGCTGCCCCGGCCTTTTATACTGTTGCTGTGTACCTGTTCCATTGTCCCATTATCTCAACTCAGAGTCAACCTGTAAGCCATTACCTTCGGCTTCACCTATTTCCTCTCAGCTATTCCTCACCTGGTCATACATGAAGTATCAACAAGCGCATTTAGGAAAAATTTTAGGAATCATTGGAACACAGAACCCTTGAGATTTATCAGATATAATTCAATATCTTGTTTTAGAAACCAACAGATTTTTGAAAATCCAAACCTTTAACAAAAGTTAATTCACTGGCAGTTCGCATTCATGATATTTTTCAAACAGTAAATATATTTTTCTTTCATTTATCTGAAATTAGAATCAAATTGCCACTGGTACAATAAAACATAAAATAGCTGTGCCTGCTTCACTTAATATGCCTCTTTGGTAGCAATGAAACACTCTCTGGTGTCTGCACTTCCTGGGATGAGATGAGAACCTCGCGTGTCTTCCACGATCAGAGTGTTGAGCAAAGGTCAAGCTACTTCCCTCGAGCTTCAAAAGCCCCAATCTAGATACTCTGGTGAATTATTCAATGGCTTTCACTTCATGTGGTATCAAAAAAGGAATTCAGAGGGAAATCTGTCATTTCCATCATACCGCTCACCTGAGAGATGCCTCACTCTGTGTTCGGCTCTTTTCAAGATAGTTACTTTTACACAGAAGTTTGAATCTGCATTTGTAGTAAAGACAAATTAATGTGATGGCATTTCTGGAGGTGAGATGCATAATCTGAGTTGAGTCGGAGCATCCTAAGGAGATCAAAGTGGTCCAGCGCACAACGCTTCATGTCAGTGTACATTCCATGCAGAAGGCCTCTGAGAAGCCACCAGCTACCCTTTGACCCTGAAGTCATTTGTCTACCATCATGTAATCATGCCCTCTGCTATCCATTAAATGACCCAGGAAGGAAGTTGAGTAACCCAGTGGAACAGGACTGCCCTCCAGTCAGTGAACCAAACCGAGCAACTCTGGTCCATGCCAACGCATGTGCCCTCGTGTATGTCAGAGCAGAACTGTACACCGCTAGGCTTTTAATCACCTTTAAAAAAATAGATTGCCAGGCCTTCTGAAGGGATCAACCTTCCATACTTATAGTTAGCTGTCATTAGCTGTTTCCATCTCTCAGGGACTCCACAATTAAAAATAAAGAAGGAAGCACAGATTGAAATCCAGTTCCACCCCCAACCACCCATTCCTTAATAAGTTAACCTTAGGAAAGTGAAAAATAATAAGCTAACCTTAGGACTTGAGGCAGGGATGTTCATTCTTTCACCTATAAAAATGTAGGTGGATATCACTGTGCATGCTCCACTGCTATCAAGTTTATTAGGCTGTGGCCTGAGACAATGTGATACTTGAAATGCAGGAGAATCGAGGATACATCCAAGCCAGCCAAACCCACTGCCATCAAGTTGATTCTGACCCATGATGACCCTCCAGGACAGGGTAGAACTGCCCATCAGGTTTCCAAAGCTGCGACTCTGCACGGAAGCAGACTGCCACCTCCGTCCTCCGTGGAGCAGCGGGTGGGCATGCCGCCAAGCACTTTAAATAGTGCACGGCTGTTGCTCTAACCAGAAGGCCGCAGTTGTTATGAAAATCGCATGTCATTTCTTCACGGGCGTGCACAACGTTACCTTAGAATGAGAGGAAAGGGTTTTGAAAATGCCACAGCACGAAGTTCTGAGTGGCTTGTTATTTGATTCTTTTTTTTTTAATGTTTGGGTATGCATAGAATGTTGTATAATATTTAAAATAAATATTTTAGAAATGGTGTACCTTAAGGCAATTTAGTGAGGTTGTTTTATTTTTTTAAGCGGCACCATGGAGACCAGCATGCAAGTGTAAAGCCTCACTGTGTTTTGTGTTTAATTGTACAAACATCGCACACGCTCCCCATTAATAAATGCACATTTCCAACGGATTGTTTGGCTTTCAATTGTATTTTAAAACTCTATTTATTGCTTCAAAATCTCTAAAACTTTTTGAAAACAAAATATAGCAGCCTGTACAGTCTTTTACTCTAAAAGGCCACTTCAAACTCCAATAACACTAAAGATCAAGGGGCTTGCTTGCATGCATGTGCAAAATAAACTTTGTTTGGTTGTTTGCTTGTTTGTTTGGGGGAGGGGACTCAAAACGAATAAGACAAGCAGAATCGAGACTAATAGCTAGTCTCTCCTCAGCTTAACTATATAATAGTCTAGATGATTAAGTAGCAGCTCCCCAAACTCTACAACTAAGAAGGCTAGCAGAGGCAGCCTGGTTGGAATAGGGGGGGCTAGAGGCAGTCTTGCCAAGACAGCTCTATTTCTTTTACTTTCATTAGCTCTCTAACCCCTTTGTTCTTTAGATTCTTCCCTCATACCATCTTCTTGGCTCATAGCCCAAATGCTAAGGAATGTGTTCTTTTCTTAGCTGTTCGATGTCTTTAGGTCACGTATCAGAATCAGTCCGTCTGCTCCGATTGTTCGGTGCCATCGAGTCATTCCCAACTCACAGCACCGTGTGCGCCACAGAACACAGCACCACCTGGTCCCGCACCATCGCCACCACCGTGCTTGTGTTGGAGCCCACAGAGCAGTAGCTAATAGATGTGGGCTGTGTGTGTTTGAGCACGTGGGTGCATATGTATATATGTAGTTATATAGAGAGATGAGCAATAGTTAACTTTAAAATACATACCTAATACAAAATTGAGGGGGGGGGAGGGGGAAACCACAGTGTTCAGTAGCAAGGTACATTATTATTTGGGGGGTGAAACTTTGGGGCACTGATGATTTGGGGAGAAAGCATCCCCACCGCCAAGCTCTTCCTCCTTCACCAAGAATACAGATTTCAAGCACTATTGTTGCTGAGGTTGGGTGCCAGCGACTCAGCGCTGACCCACAGAGACCGTCTGCACAGTGGAAGGAAACACTGCCCGGCCAGCCCTGCTCCAGCCTCCCAACGGATCCCACCCTGGAGGGCATTGTTGCAGCCACAGCGTCCATCCATCAACCCCGAGGCATAGGTGATGGTATTCCCAGCCCAGAGCCGAGAGCAAGTACTCCGAAAATGTCATCGTAGGTACAAGCTGCAATTTAGAGAGGGGGAGAGAGAAAGAGGATAGACAGTAAGGGCTCTAGATTCTTCTTCTTTCTTCTCTTTGCTGCCGTCTTCTGAACGTTTTATTGTGTAAAGAACTCTGCCTTGAGTAATTCCCTGAAGCAGCTGCACCCAACAAGAACAGAATAAAAATTGTTGCAGTAAGTTAAGTGTTTTCTACAGATAGGACGGGGCTTCACTGTCAGACCATTTACTCACGGAGCAAAGAACGCCGAGTACCTGCAGGTGCTCGTGCATTAGGGATACCTCCCATAGACGCAGATGCTACCGGGAGGCACACAGAGACTGACTCAGGATTGTCTGCAGGGAACTGTCCACGTGGATAAGAGCTTGGGGGACAGGGGGTGTGCAGGCAGACTGCCCAGAAGAGGTGGGTTTTGAATTAAACTCTGAAAGTAATGGTAGTTTTCCTAATTGAGAAAAGGTGTGGAAGGAAGAAAACACAGCATGACAAATGCAAGTTCCAAGAAGAGGATGTAATATGTGTCCGAGTATGGCTGCAGATGAAGCTTATGAGAAGTCGAAAGGATTACATTTGTATGCCTGTTCAAAGATTTCATTTTTCAGTCGCTTTTATTTCTCCTCAATTCAAAGAGACCAAAGTGGGATCATTAGACTCCTCATTTTGATGCCACCAAACATTTTACAATGAGAACATTATATACTCAGAGAACTGATACTTCTCTTCTCTATCAGTGAATAGGAAGTTAGAACAAGGTGCGCAAGCTTATCAGGAAAAACCAGACAAATGAATAGCAAATAGATGTACAGCAATTTGAGACTATTGAGCAGGGCTGGAATTGCTTTAAACCTTCCTTTCCTATTCGCTAAATGAAATGTTAACAACTTTCATTCTCAAAATTTCAAAACCAATGTGGTTGAAAGAGTTCTCGATCTCAAAATGAATGTTACTAATAGAAATTAGCCAAACAGCATAAAGTAGAAAATGGCTAATACTGCCCAAGATAAAACTGTACATAAATGAAAGACTCACATTTTATGTAACATGGAAATCAAAAGAGAAAAGAAACTAGCAGTGGCTAAAACTATACACAGAATATGTTTTTGGCTTACAATCTGATAGCAAAATGCAAACAGTCTGTTGGTCTATGTTTTAAGGCAAGAGCGCTGACAGGAAAACAAGGACCATGAAAGACAAGGTAAAAGCTATAAGCTCTAATCAGTAACATTTGTTGTGAGCAAAAACTGATTCATTGATCAAGTAAGACAAATAATCAGAAAAATGAAATTTAAATTCTTACTGTTGAAAATCACTTCAATAAAATAAGGAAAAATTGGTTTCGATTTATTTAGGCTATATAAAAATGCTCAAGGGATAAAATTGGCTTAATGAAGTTTGTTCTTTTACATTTCTGCCCAAGGAAAATTCATAAATATTGGTGTATTCTCATTAAGAGTTAGGACAATAATTGAGTCAAACATCCTTGGAATCAAAACCATGGGATCAGAGTTTGCTCTGCTCCTTAGAGAGACACTAAAGGAGTGTTTCGTCTTTGATGGAGAGGATGCTGGAACTGGTAGGTGTGCATATCATAGGAACGGAAGGTTATTGCTACAATGAGAAATGGTAAGAGCCCTGGCAAGGAGCTCTAGGAGAGGGCGAGCATACAGACTACTTAGAAGGTAGCATCTAGCACAGTCCAAAAATCCCTAAGGTAGGGGATACAAAGTGAAGAAGATGCCTAAGAGGGTGCATTCCTCTGCCACAAGCCTTACCCTGTCCCTGTCTCACTCAACCAAGTCCCTCACAGGAAGATTGCTGGTTAAGGATTTTGTTTCAGTGGTAAAATGTTGAGTGCTGTGACGTCATGGGTATTGTCAATGAAATTTAAAACTTTGTGATGTTTCTCATAGTTTCCAAAGCACTGTCACAAATATCCTCATGTTTAG
>NW_022111324.1:42854394-42860951 GCF_000313985.2 Echinops telfairi | reverse complement strand
TTTTCCAATATATTAAAGTGAACATTTTCACCAGAATATTATTGACCTGCGATTGTAATGTCATCATAGACCTAACTTCTCTGGGAGAAATCAAATTTCAGTAAAATTCATTTCAGACAGTTACTGTCTCATTTTCAGCATAAAATTTGTTCTTCATCTTTCATCGCTCTATAGCTGCTGCTGTTAGTTGCTGTCAAGTCAATCCTGAGTCACGGCAACTCCACGTGTGCAGAGAGAACGGCTGCATGGGATGTCCAAAGCGGAAGTCTTTGGGAAGCAGCTCATCAGACCTTTCTTGAGAGACATCTCTGAGTTTGTTACAGCCATTGACTTTTTTAGGGTAATAGTCATCCCTAATCTTTGGGGCCACACAGGAATCTCACTTTATAGCTAAGGACCCAAAACTGTACTAAATTTGGCAGAATTTAGTTACACTTGGATGGTCCTGCTGGTTACCTTCACAGAAGGGAATTGATGGAAGGTCCTATAAATTGACATGCAAGATACTTGCTCAATCGACTAAGGTAGGCTTTATGCTTGTTCTGTCTGGAAAAGGAAGATGGTTTCTGTTGTCATATGAATTTTCTGTTTTTCCTGGTCATTCCTGGGCCTGCAATACTATGCTTGCAATACCCTCGCCCCACACCGCTTTGGACAGGAACTCCGGTGGTGGACTGGTTGCTGTTGGGCTGAGAACCACAAGGTCAACATTTCGAAAGCACCAGCTAATCGTCGAGAGAAAAACAATACTTTCTACTCCTATGAAGATTAACGGTCTTGGAAACCCACAGAACAGTTCTACCCTGTCCTATAGGGTAGAACTGTTGACAAAGAATTTGGCTAGACTCTTTTGATAGACTAAATCGAAACTGGCACATCAGCCTATAAGAAGTAATATTGATGAAAAGCAAATAATTTAGGTGGAAATTATGTATTTTCTAGTCCAAATATTTGTTGGGCTACATTAACAGGCTAGTGATGACTCCAATTTTCATTTCTACATATGCGTGTATTACATAGCAAGAGATGTTGCTTCATCTTGCTAAACGAATGACTTCTAACATTTTGCTTCTCCCTTCTGTCTTTCCCCACAGTGTTTTACTGGAGTATGTGAAAACCATGCCACTAACCCTCTGGTAATAAGACAACTGGAATGCGATTGAATATATAGTACTGGAAAAGGAATTTAGACTACACTGAAATCACCTCTAAACTGAGCCCAAGTTAAACTCCCCTCCCTATTCTCCTCCATGCAAATACTCTCATAAACTTCAAAATGTCTGTAGCGATGACACGTTCTCTCTGTGTGCATGTGGGACCTACTTCCTACTGGGTCTGAACACAACACCTGTCCTCCTTAACCATGCGCTTTCACCCACAGAATGAATCAACCTCATTACAAATCAAGGCTCTTCACCTACTCAGACTGAAATTCATGATCACATTATTAGTAAGGAAAAATTCTCAGACTCTTGGCAAACTTCCTGTATGCTTGCAATAGAACACAGCAGCTATCGCCTACTCATTCGCAGCTGCCCCCACAACGCCATCATCAGTGGCCAAGACAGCACACTTATGAAGAACTAACTGGCCCTCGCCACTGGACCGAATTGCATTCGTTCAATCTCTCATGCCATGCTTCCTATAAGCGTCTCTGCCAGGAGTAATCAACAGACCCACCAAAGACCCTTCGCAAGAACATGCAAACGATGGGTCAAGGAAAACTTAGAGCAGACATTCTTCCAGGAGGATTTTTAAGAAGCCATGCATACCACTGGAGCACAAAATGGAAGGTGTAAATGAAAGAAATAAAGAGAAGGGAGGAAGAGAGGGTAAGACCTGTAAAGATCTAGGTCCAAAGCAAACACAATGAACCCAGATAACACCATCCAGTTGCTCTCATTCTCCCACTTGACCTTCCCCTTTCCCTCTTCCTTCACCTGCTCTTCTACTACCAGAAGCTTCAATCTTATCACATAAACGCTTCCATATGTATTCTGTATCTAGTCACAAATTAGGTACCCCAAATACCCTAAGATCCAGTTTCTACTTTTATGTAGATTAGCATGGCAGTAAATGCATTTGAAAGCTCGCAGTATAATAAGTAAGGATAGCAAATTGCGATAGTATGTGAAATTTGCCAGAGAGAGGTGGTAAAAAGTGTCCGATTTCAGCAGAGTGATAGGGGCCAGCGTGGTAGAAGAGGCCGTCAGAGAGGAGACAGGATGTGTGCAGGGCCTTGAAGGGCTTGAGGAAGTGTAAGAAACCGCGTGCTGCGTCTACCTCTGGCTTGTTCTCTTTTAGTCAAGCATAAAAGAAGAACAAGAACCAAAAAAAAGTTCACTGAAGGCTCACACCCCTGTCTTTAGTAAAGCTGGAGCTTTGGCGAGCACTGCCAAATACATACCAAAAACAATAATGAGGTGTCAGGGAGGTTTTCCTTTTATCAATGTTCAAAGAAACAGAGGATCAAAAGAAAGCAAGGAAATACGTTTGACTGATTAGTGAACTATTACAGTATTCCAAAGGAGAGATGATAAAAACATAATGAAGGTGACAGCAGTGGGTATGAGGGTGAGAAACATTTTCGAGATCAGGAATTAAGAGGATTTAATTGGTTGAATTTAGGGAAGGAGATCAGTCCCACACTTCCACATTTAGAGGTGTCGAATCTCCTGCTGCAACACATAGTAGGTGACCATCAGAACTCAGAGTGGGGAGAAGAGTAAAATGGGCCAAGAGCTGAACATAGAACTCCCATGTTTCCAGAGTGGACACATTTGGAAAACTAGTCTGTTGTTGTTGCTTCTGGGGGCCACCAAGCCAATGCTGACTCATGGAGACCCCGGGTGACAGAGTAGAACAGCCACATCATCGGGTTTCCTTGGTTGTGACGGTCACCAGGGGCCAGCTCCCATGGAGCTACTGGGTAAATGCATGCACAGATATAGACATAAGTACATCTTGTCTGCAGGATAAAGATGTTCACCCTAGGGTCACTAATGAAAAGATGTAAAACAGCCCCCCAAAGAGAAAAGCTCTATTAGGCTAATCACTTTGTTCCCATACAAGTCACTTAGAGCAAAAGAGGAAAGGACCTGTGAATCCTAAACCCCATTCCCCCCAGCCCCAAGAGGCATTTCAAATTCTAACAAGAGTAATCGTCACAGGTAGATGTTTATTAGGAAAGAAATTCCTAATAAAAAATCAATGTATAATCAAACTCAGATCCCCAGACTCCAAATTGTCGAATATTTAGAAATGAATAGGGCTGCTTAATGGGTGAAATGGATAATTTCTGTTGAAGGCCTGTGATCTGAAAAGGAGAGTACATGTTTGTAGCATGAGAGGTGACTTCTTAACGTAAATGGAAACTATGAAGACTTATTTCCGGGAAATGAATCTTAACTGCTCTGGTAGCTGGATAGAAAAAGACCTGGCATAGCACCTTGGTGAGAGCTAGAGAATACTCACTCATCACCCAATTTTCAAAACTGCTCTTCTTCCCTGGATTGTTTAGAGATGTTAGCAAAGCTTAGGTTCCCAGTTACCACCATAAAGAGCAAAGAGTAAGACAGTGAACGTTTGTGTAAAAGTAAACAGAGCATTGTCATGACCCTAACAAAGCTTAACTTTGGCCTTGTTCATGCCCCCAATTCAGATAATATTTGAATTCAGATAATTTATTTCTCATGACTTAAGTCTCTATTTGTTGGTGCCTCTAAAGTAGTAGACAACATAAAATTTTCCTCTATCTCCTGCTTATTTAATATCCTCTGTGGACACTATACTAAATTTTAACACACTAAAATAAAGTATGTAGCCCAATGTGTGTATATCTGACAAAGGAAAATATACAGTTTAAAATGCCAGCAATGTGAAAATGTACACTGACCCACAACATGGCTCATAGAAGCTAAAAGAACAACGATTGCAGGCTCCAGTGAATGTCGATGCGTGTTCTTCAGACATGCGTCTCTACTTCAAGACTAGGAAGACCTGTGAACACTTTCTAGTTCTGCTACATTCATGCTTGCATTATGAAGCAAAAGACGTATCTCTAGAAAAAACACTTTGTAATATATTAAATTGAAATGTTGTATATATCCGCATTTCTTTATGGTCATGTAGAAATACTCTACGGTTCCTGATTGGAAATGTTTTCATAGAAATATGCCCTGATAATACACACAAATACGTCTATTCAATTAGTATTCACTACAATTTGATTTTGATTGGGATAAATAACTTTATAGAGTTAGCGATTTCACAGTTTTTATATTAAGACAAAAAGCTTCATCTATGGAGTGTGTTTGTTTTTTCAGTCCATCCTTCTGGGGTGTCGGGGCTGGCCCAGGGGTTGCGGGCAGAGAGGGTCTCCAACTGCATTTCCCGGTACTCCCCTCCACTAGCAACAAGATCCACAGAAATGTGACGCGGCAGGGTGGCTCATGTTTTGCATTTCAAAGAAAAGAAGAGTGTGGAAAACAACCAAAATTATTGCAGAGCTCACATCCACAAGCTAGATTTTGAAAAATCATGATTTTTCTTTCTTTCTTTCTTTACTGCCTTTATTTTTTTTCCCTGTGACTTTTCAGAGATGGCTGAAATAATGTCACCTTTAACATCCTTGCAATCAAACAAATAAGGTTTGGGGATTCATTTTGAGATGGAATACTAAATATCAATTTATTAGTTCCATTTAAGAATCAACTAAAATGTGTTCATGATCCATTAAAAAAAATTCTTCCAGGACTGTCCATCAAATAAGCCCTAAGTATACAAAGACCTGCAATTAAAATAGGTCCGCGAGGTCCAATCAGTGACCGTGTTCTATGGAGCACAACATTTGCATGGCTCTTGGAATTTAAATATGTTATCTCCTTCAGGCCCCACTTTTCACCCACCTCCCAGGAAGGGCGGTGGCCCCACGAGCATTTCCAGAGCACCACTTCACCGACATTGTTCATGTGGAACTGCAATCTTAAAGCACAATCTGTGTAATGGATTTGCCAACCGTTAATATTTCTTTACAAGCCCAAATATATTATTTTGAGTAATCATATAATTAAGTAGTCAATAAAATATTTTCACTATTAATCAAATTTTGAGGAACCAAACTCCAGGTCTGAATAAGTGGATTGCAGGCCATGAAAGCTACCTTATGACTTTAAATATTTTTATGACTTTTCATGTTGAAAAAAATGACGAGGCACCTATTTTGTCACTAAAAAGCCCCCTGTCTTGCATACACACGCTCATGTCACACTTGGGCATCAGGAACTCATGTTGCTGTTCCCCCCTTTTCCGTTTATAAGCAAAGATACAGATAAAAACTGACAGGCTTTTAAATCCTAATTTCTCCCTAAAATTCATGCTTTTTAAAAAATAGTAACAGTCACATAACAAGCAGATCTCGCTGGTTTAAAACAGCCTCGACCATTTTACATCGGCCTTCCGCATTTCCAAACACCAACACTTCCTTAAAAATTTCCCCCTATTTCCAACCAATGTTCTTCCAAAAGGAAATTTTTAAAAATCAAAGAGAAATGTCAATCTCCGGGGGCCTACCTGTGACGAGCACTTCCACGTTGAGAAAGACAAAACCAATCGCCAAAAGCTTAAGCCACACATCCATGGTCATCTCTGGAAATCAGCTGGAGCCTTAAGAAACAGCATGCGTCCTTCTGGAAGGCAAAATAACGGTTATCTCTATCAAAGTTTTCCCGGCAAAACTGAATCAAAAATAAAAGAGCTAAATGCATACTCTTGACTGTTGTCTTATCAGAGAGGGAGTAATTTCCTCCTCTGTTAGCCCAAGAACAAACCACTTGCTAGCTACATGTACGAGGCGATGATGTCAGATTCAGTTTTACCAACTTCTCCAAAAATACAGTCAAAGGTCCTCTATGCAGGAAGTCAAGAGAGTTGTTCAAAGCAGCGCAATGGCCTGTTACTTTCAGAATGCAAGCGATTAGGCTAAATCAGTAGATCTTTCTAAAAAGGTTTCCCTCAAAGAAGACATTTTTCATACTCTCCAAATGATACTATTTTGCAATATTTGCTGCAACTTTCTTTTTTAAAATCAGATCCCCTCGGAATAATAAATAATATTTTACCTAATAGATGAAAAACAGATACTTCGTAATTATAACTAAACAGGGCTGGCAAGATGCCAAAGTAACTAAATCCATAAACAATGTTCTAATTTATGAAGAAGACCAAAACGAATGAGCAAACTGCTGCCTGCCTCTCTGGTTATGTAAGTCAGCCAGTATCGCTTACCAGTAGGCCATTCAAAACCTGGCAATCTGACAGTTATTGAAGTCAAATCCACTTCCTGTGCAAAGGCACTCTGAGAGCACTTCTGGTTTGCCCCAGATCTTTCACAGATGTCCTTGGTGGGGCTAGGGACAGAATCTGAATGTCACTTCTCCTACGGCAAATCCTGCTTCAAAAATAACGCTTCTGTAAATCAGAATGTGAGACCGCTGATGGGGAGAAGAGCTGTCTTTTACCAAAGTTTGTGTGTGTGTGTGTGTGTGTGTGTGTGTGTG
>NW_022111324.1:42853121-42854241 GCF_000313985.2 Echinops telfairi | reverse complement strand
ACTTTATAAGACAACAAATTAATATACAATATCCTACATGATTCAGATTATGTTTGCAGGATTTCCAGTGATAATGACAAGATGCTTACTGGCTGAATGTTATTATACCATCCTCAATGCAACTACAAAATTTGTACCTTTATGACAGTATTTATATGCTTTTAACATGATTGTGCACACGTACAAGATAATATTTATTTTAGCTCTCGTCTACAGAATGCGTGCCAGACGTATAGACAGATTTCTTACAGTAACTCTGTAAGCCCTGGCTAGGAAAAACGATTATGGGTTTCTTGTGTTTAAGTAAATGAACCTTCTGATATGTATAAAGATAATGCATTTTGCTTTTGCCTTGGCTACCAGAAGTTACAGGGAAATGTTGTTCATGTACCCTTTGAGAAATGGAAATCAAATCTGGATGATGGCCTTGCATTAAGATTTGTGATGTAATGATGATGACGATGATAGTTTATTTGGGAGCTCTTATCATGTCACTGCTTAAAAACCTGGGGAGATTTAGTCTCACATATTTTGAACATGTTATCAGGAGAGACCAGTCCCTGGAGAGGGACATCAAACGTGGTAGAGGGACAGGCAAGAAGAGCAAGACCCTAATGAGAAGGATAAGCATAGTGACTCCAACTGTGGGCCCCAGCATAACAACACTCACGCATTATTTGTGTTTTTGTCTTTGTACTATTATGATCTTAACCTTATCCCCTTAGTGCAATTTGGCATTGTCTTCTCTTGGGTTTCCCATATGTGAAGCACAGGAGGAGTGTGTATATACTGATAATAATTGATTCAAGGTGTTATAAGGAATGCAGGGGTAAGGAAGGGCAATAGGGAGAGAAAGGGGATTTCGGGAGTAAATAATAAAGGCGGGTGCCGAGAGGGAGCACGAGAACTGGTCGTGATTGCACAACTTGTTTTAAAGGAGATTTAACCATGGAGGGCAGGGGGGTGCTCGAAGATAAATGTGGTACTCTTTGTGCAATTCCCCTTGATATGATTGAACAATTGAATTACAGTGAACCCTCGCCACTTCGCGCTTCGACTTCCGCGGCTTCACGCTATCGCAGTTTTTGCGTAACAGCGCATGCTCTGTCATTACTGCCAC
>NW_022111324.1:42831449-42851392 GCF_000313985.2 Echinops telfairi | reverse complement strand
GGAATTTCATTTATCACGGTAGGGTCTAGAACCGATTAACCGCGATAAACGAGGGTTCACTGTATTCAATTGTATGATATGTAAATTGTGTGCCAATAAAAATGTTTAAAAAAAAGAAAATCAGAAATTAACACACAATAAAAAAATAGTGAAGACGGTGCTGGGCCACGCAGTTCTTGGTTCTGTAGTCACGAGTGGAAACCCGCTCCGAGCTACTCGCAACAGTCAGTGGTGGGAGCTGAGCTTACCACTCACCAGGCACTACGTCCGTACAGCACTGGTTGGGACAATCCGTGTGATGAGCCCCTCTTACCTGTGAAGTTCAGGGGCACAGGGGGTTTTCTCCAGGTCTGCTGACTAGGAAGTGGCTACATTATGGTGGAAGCCCAAGAACGTCCATCTTGTCTTACTTTCCTGACCTCATTGTCCATTTCATCCCACCCCCACTGTTTCTGTACCACACCTTTTCGATGAATTTTGATAAAATTTTAATCTCTAAAACCTGTACTATTGAGTCCATACAATGTGTCTCCCCTTGGCAGATATGTCTTTAAAGAAAGTAGCTGTGGCAACCAACCCTAATCTTCATGCAGGGAGGTCTCGTGAAAATAACGTATCCAAGCACCCACAAACAGAGAGCGTCCTCTCTGGGTTTGGAAAGAAGGAAGGTGTTTGGGGTGAAAAAGGAGCTGAGCATCAACAGGGCAGCCTGTCGGCAGCTACGCGTGCCCTGCTGGCTTGCTACGATGGCAGCCCATTTCACCCAACGAAGGGCCAGCCGGCTAGTGGTGCACAAGAGAGAACCTTTGACAATGGAGGAAAGTGTATAAGGTATGGTACTGTTAGGTGCCGTTCAATTGGTTCCAACTCATAACACTCTGGGCAACAGAACAGAACACCTTCCTGTCCTGCACCATCCGCACATTGTCACTGGTTCTTATGTTTGGGTCCACTGTGGCCGCCACTGTGTCGTCCTCCTCATCCAGGGCCTTGCTCTTTTTCTCTGCCCCTCGACTTTACCAAGCCTGCTGCCCTTCACCAGGGACTCTCTCTCCGGATGACATGCACAAGGTAGGTGAGGCAAACTCTTGACCTCCTTGCTGCACTTCTTCCAAGACAGCTGTCTGCTCTTTTGGCAGTCCATATTACTTCCAACATTCTTTGTCATCACTAGTTCAAATACATGGATTTGGTGTGCCTTAATGCACTGTCCCAACATTCACGTGCATATGAGACAGCTGAAAATAAATCACTGAACGTGTGGGTTTGCTGTCTGAGAAAGACATGATCAGGCAGAGAGGATTGTAAACTTGACTTTGGTGGATGGAACTAAGGTATACCAGAGCATGTAGTCAGCTGATCTCGCTCTTGATCCATGCTGAATTTGTTCTAGGTTGAACTGTCTTGCTTGATTTTTGACAGGGGTTTCTGCTCTGGCTTATTTTAATATTGCTCATGTCCTTTTCCTTCTTCTTTTTTTTCTTTAGTCTTTGATATGTGGTAGTTTCCAGTATATGAAGCACAGAAGGGGTATATGTATACAGACAATAATGATGTAATGGCTTATCCAGAATAGGAAGGGACTTGAGGGGGGCAGTGTGTTAAGGGGAATTGAGGAGCAAATGGTGAATATGGGAATGGGTAGGATGCACTGGGACTGATTGTGCTGATATATATGAGGGGGTAGCCCCCAAAAGGAAATTTTTTCAAAACTATGTAAATTTTTTTTTTACCAAACCACCCTTAAAAAAAAAACAAAACAAAACAACCTTAGCACTTTCAAATTACTCTCCATTAGAGGTAATACATTTGTCAAATCTGCAATTCCATTCTTGGGAATATTTTTCAAACTCATCAGTTTGAGTGACTAACAGCACCTCCCTTGGTTTTTTCTTCACCTCTTCTATGTTGTCAAGTTGCTGTCCTTTCATGTCCCTCTTCATTCGCAGAAACAAAATGAAGTGGCATGGAGTGAGGTCAGGTGAGTAAGGAGGCCGGGGTGAGAGAGGCATGCTGTTTCTTTGCCAAAAACTGGCTCACTGAGATGGCTGCATGAGCAGGTGCATTGTTGAGTCCCCCATCTGCCACAAATCAGGCCTTTTTTGTCACACACTGTTACACTATCTTTTCAAAGCCTCTAAATAGAAAGCTTGATTAACAATCTGACCTGGTAAAACAAACTCCAAATGCACTGAGTCAACATTTTCGTTTGTGCGGGAAGTTGACAGACTTCTAGCACAAGGCTTGTCATCAATCAACATTTCACCTCTTTTACAGTGAGAAAATCACTCATACACTTGAGTTTTTCAATAATACTGTTTTTGTATCCTGTGTTCAACATCACAGCAGTTTCAGAGGCATTTTTCCTGAGCAGGAAACAAAATTTCACAGCCCCACACTATTCTCTTAAATTGGCCGTCACAAAAAACAAGGTTTGAGGAAACTGCTTGCAAGAAAAAATTCACTGTGACAAGAGAGAACTTTCCCAGGAGAGACCACTGGGTGCACTAACTCAGATCAAGTTGCTCAACTAGAGGGAAAAATGTGTACAAGAAACTCCGCTCTGCCCAGCACAATTCTGTTTTTTGCCAGGGCTGGGGAGGGGGGGCGGTGGATACTCCCTCATATAACTCTTTAAAAATATGACTGGACTTCGGATGTGTATGATGTGTGAATTTTATCTCAATAAAACTACTGGAAAAAACCAGAATTTTACTAATGTAGAGGTTCTTCCTCAGTAGTTAAAACACTGTATGTGCAAAAAAACCTCAAACTATGATAAAAAATAATTTAAAAGTTCATAGTGGGTGACATACAATAGATTTCTAAAGCTAAAAAATTTAAAATTTTAAATAGGAGTCTTCTTTGATTAATGAAGACACCTATCCATATTTTATTAGTTGTAGCTAATAAAAATTATAAACAGATTAAGTGAGGTTAACTGCAGCTGCAGATGTTATTAATTGATTCATTCACTCAATCAATAAACATATCCAAAAGCCAAATCCACTGTCATTGAGTCGATTCTAACTGGAAATGCCTCTACAGGGCATCGTAGAACTGTCCCTGTGAGCTCCAAGACTGTGAGTCTTCACGGGAATAGAAAGCCTTAGCTTTCTCCCTTGGCGTGGCTGGCAGTTTTGTATTTCTGACCATGCAGATAAGAGCCCAAAGGCTCTATACCATCAGGGACCCTAATAAATATTTAGTGAGCTGCTAATATGATTCCGCAAGGACATAATGGCCAAAAGAAAAAAAAATTAAAACAGACATGTTCCCTGCCCTCATAGAATCTATGGTTAGTGGGAAAGACAGTAATGAATTAACTAATCACTGTGACAAGTTCAAGCACACGGGAAAGTACTCTGTGCTGTGATTTAAGGGAATTATAGAAGTGTTTCGTCCAATTCTGAGCTCTGAGGGAAGTTTCCCTGGGATGAAAACAAAAAAACAGTGAAACTAGATCAGAAATAACAATAAAAAGTTAAATGGACTGGGGAGAAGGGAATAACGCACCGGACAGGAGGAACAACATATTGAAATGAAGAAAGTGGGTTCAGAGAAGTCGCCATGCACGATTGATGCACAGAGAAACAGAAGCTGCAATGAAAGAAGGCTTCAAGTGAAACAGAGAGTGAAACCCTACCAGGCCTTGCAAGTTATGATAGACTGATTTTTATTGGGAGCTATCAAATAATTTTAAGCATTATTTATTTATTTGTTTGCTTGTTTTGTTTGTTATTGCAAAGTATGCACCTGGAGCCCTTGTGGCATACTGGTTACACTTTGGTCTGCTCATCGCAAGGCCAGAAGTTCAAAACCACCAGTTGCTCCTTGGGAGAATAATGAGTCTTTCTGCTCCTGAAAGAGTGACTGTCTCAGAAATTCACAGAGGCAGTTCCACCTGGTCCTGGAGGGTTGCTGTGAGTCAGAATTGATTGATAGCAGTGAGTTTGTCCTTTTTTTTCTGTCTTGGTAGCGTAACCATTCATCTGCTTTTTGTCTCTAGCACTGGTCGATCCCTGATGCTTCATATAAATGAGATCACACAATATTGGTCTTTTCCTTTTCTGGAAGCATTGCTCTTAAATCTTGCCAATTATTTCCATGCTTTCTAATCTTACTGAATCAATTATTTCATCTTATGTGACTGCTCAGGAGCATTGTTGTTGTTGTTGTTGTTGTGAGGTGCTATTTAGTCAGTTTCAACTCACAGCAACTCCCTGTGCAGCAGAACACAGCAGTGCCTGGCCCTGTGCCATCCTCACAATTGTTCCTATGTTTGAGCCCGTCGATGCAGCACCTGCGTCAAGGCATCTCATCAAAAGTCTTCCTCATTTTCTCTCCCCTTCTGTTTTCCCAGGCATGATGTCCTTCTCCAGGGACTGGTCTCTGCTGACAACACACTCAAAATATAGGAGATGAAGGCTAATCAATCTTGCCTCTAAGGAGCGTTCTCACTGTACTTCCTCCAAGACAGATTTCTTTGTTCTTTTGACAGCCTGTGGGATTTTCAGTGTTCTTCACCAGCATCATAATCCAAATGCATCTATTCTTCTTAGGTCGTTCTTATTCAATATCCCAACTTTCACACACATAGGAGGCTATTGAAAATACCATGGCTTGGGTCAGGTACACTGCAGTCCTTTGCTTTCAACACTTTAAGAGGCCCTGGGCAGCAGATTTACACCTCATTTGATTTCTTGAATGCTATTTCCATGAACATTATTTGTGGATCCAAGCAAGACACAAATCCTTGACAATTTCAATCTTTTCTCCATTTATCATTATGTTACTTACTGGCCCACTTGTGAGGCTTCTTTACATTGAGTTGTAATGCACACTGAAGGTTGGAATCCTTCATCTTCCTGAGCAAGTTCAAGTCCTCAATTTCAACAAGCAAGGTTGCGCATCTAGTTTCGCAGACTGTTAAAGCACCTTCATCCAATCTTGATGCCACATTCTCCTTCACATAATCCAGTTCAGGATGTGCCTCTCTTGTCCTGGGCGAACCCCCTCACGCGATTGAATCAGAAGTTTACGTCTCCAGTTGGATCCATCCCTTAGGTCTCAACCTGTTCTCAACACCTCTGCCACTGCTTCACAGCCAACTGAAAGAGGGTGCAAGGGACCCATCCCTTCGCCAACACCCGCCCCCCCCGCCCCCCGATTCCAACATATTCACAATAACATATGCTATGGCCTTAAGTTTTACTCTATTTTCGTTCACATCTAGGCCATCCCCTGGCCTTGTTCCTTCTGTCGTCACCATTGAGCTTCACTGTGCTCGGTGCCTAGTTGCGCCACTTTGGAACAAGCCACCAGCACTGCTGCAGCAGCCTCTAACCAGTCTCTCCGCCTCCATTTTCTCTCCCTTCAATCTTCCCTCCTCGAAGCTACCCAATAGGCTTGCTTAAGATGCAAACCAAGTCATGATAGGTCCTTGCTCAATACCTTGCAATCCTTCTCCATGTTGCCCCTTGAATCAAATTCAGCTTCTGCAGTCATTTCTCCAACTCGTCGGGCATCTCTTTCCACCTTGCTTGGCTCCAAGTACTAACAAGCTGTGGCAGTCTTTTTTCGTTCTTGAATAATGCCCAGCTCGTGTCCTCTTCAGGGTCTTTACCCTTCATTCTGTCCAGGATGGTCTTCCTGCTCCACTCTCACCCTCTTCTCTTAATGAAACTTCTTTTAGGTAAATGCTTAAATGTCAGTTCTGTGGTGACACGTCCACTTAAAGGAGACCTTTTTAGGCAACATCCTATTGCATCACTTTGCTTGTTGTCTCCAGAACCCCAAAACAAACCCACTGCTACTGAGTTGAATCTGACTCATCGTACTGTAACCTTATATAGGATTTCCAAGACTGTGAATCTTTATGGGAGCAGACAGCCTCACCTTTCCCCCAGGGAGAAATGGCCAACCTTCCAGTTAGCAACCCAAAACTTAACTAGCTCTGCTACCAGGACAACTTGGTTTGCTTCAATTAAAAAAACAAACAAAAGAGATGACTTTGTTTATTTGCATCTCTTCTTTCCTTCTAGAATATAAGCCTGTCATGCTGATAGTATAGTAGATCATGTGATTTCAGGACTTCTTGGTACAGTCGTGGACGTACCTGAAATGTTTAGTGAAAGACAAGAGGATGAGATGTCATTAATATATTGGGGGTGGACAAGAGTAAGAGCCAGAAAAATAATATAAATAGGTGTGCTATCAAGCAGGCAAGTACGATGGTGGTGAAAATGTTTACTAGTGAAAGAAACTGCTTACTCAGTTAAAACAAGTTTTAAACTACTGCTGTGGATTCTGACTCATAGCGACCCTAGAAGACAGAGCAAATCTGCCCCCACAGGATTTTGAAGCTGTAAGCCTTGCAGGGCGCTGGTTGCTCCATCTTTCTCCTGGGCTGTGGCTGGGGGGTACTGCTTGCGGCTCCCAAGTCCTAACCATTGTTTACCAGCCCTACACTTAACCCAGGGCTTGTTTGAGTTAGCAATAGCAGTTATGAATGCATTACATCTTATTCATGAAAGAGTCTTGTAAGAATGAAAGGGAAGTACTATTTTACATCTTTATGATGTCATTTCAAAATCCATTCTTGTGATTTTTCCTTTTGCCTTCTAAGTTATAAGTACAGAGCCAAGAATCTGTGTTATTTCATAAATCTGCCCTTATTCCTTGGTAAAATGCCTGAAAGCCCTAGTGAGCGCTAGAAGGATAAGTGAAAATAAAAAAATTAAACAGGATATGAGATTGAAGTGTTTCATTAGAATGGAATGGCTGTGTGGGAATTTTTTTACCTGAAAATGACTAAGAACTAAGAAGTTATGGGAGCAACTACATGTCTTGTTAAGAGATACAAAATTGAAATTCAATATTCTATATTTCATGGACAATAAAACAAAAACAACTGTTGTCATCAAGCTGATCCTAACTCATAGATACCCTATACAACTGCTCCTATGGTTTCCAATCTTTACAGGAGCAGACAGCCTCATCTTCCTCTTACACTGAGGCTGGTAGATTCAAATGACTGGCCTTTGGTTGAGAAGCCTGACATAGCCTATTAAGGTACTAGGACTCCTCCATTGTCTTAAAGATACTATCAATGACAAGATACAGTCTGATTTTAATGATGCTAAAACATGTTTAGGACACAGTAATATATCTAATCAAGGACAAGAGAAAAATTAAAACACTTTATGCTTATAGCTCATTAGTTCAAATGAGTTGGTAAACCAATAATGTATGCAAAAACCTATGAAAGTCTGACAATGGCCGCTGGACTCTCTCTGCCACTAACTCTTCACAATAGATGACTTTGCCTTCTGCATTATGCCAGTTGCTTAATTTAACACACAAATATGCCATGTAGCAAGAACACTGCACCAATAGGGGTGAGTTCCTAACATCTGTGAGGAAATATACTGCTGAAAAATAATATGCATGAGAAATAACTACATTGTAATATAGAAGTCATGACTCTCTTTGCTTATTTTGTCCAACAAGAGAAAAAAGGAAACAAAACAAATGTTCATTCACACTTGGTTATGTCCCAGCTGCCATCGATGGTCCTCACCCATACGATGTCTACAAAGCGGATGTTGGGCCCATAGGCCGGAGTTCACTTACCTTCCTGTACAGTTTCCCATCACTTGTCATACAACTCTAATAGCTGCCTCTGTCAAATTGACATGAACACTCTAGTGGTTTCTTTTGTTACAGCTCTAATTATTTGAAAATATTATTAAATTGTTTGCTTTTATATAATATTTTATTTTTAAAGTATAGAAGTCCATCTTTGAGCCAACTAGTGGTTTGAATAGGAATGTGGAGGAAAGGCATATCAAGGACTAAACATTTACCAATTAAATATGCCAAAGGACGAAATTTCAAGCTAGAATTTGTACAACAGGTTTTCAAATAAATACAAAATGGTGGGGGAAAAAATCCATTCAAAATGTTAATAGCACATCTCAATTATTTTTGAGAATATAACTGTTCAGATATTTTATGGTTGGAGTACAGTCATAAACTATGAGACTCCACTAAATCAAATAAAATAGGGTGAAGCATACGGGAAGACATATGTTTGATCCTAGAATATCAATGTTCCTGGAGTGTCAAGCTGTTGAAGATATCAACCATCATACTCTTGGCATCTCAGAGGCTTATCTGACAATCTTCGGACAATCACAAAAAGAAGACTCATGATTTATCCAAATCACTCCGCATTGGAAGGTCTGGTTATTCTGACCTGTCTTTGGGTTGACAAAATAAAGTGTAACATACTCTTTGCTGGAAAAAGAATTCTGCTATTCCAAAAAACCCAACAACTTTGAAAACATAATTTATCATAAACCTGTTGTTCTTGTTTCAATATGGCACACTTTTGGAGAAACCTAATATTACTTCCTTTAAGGAATCTTCTCACAGTGTTACTGTCCTATTATGGTTATGCTCATAAGATGAAATATTTTTGATAAACATTCTGTTGGTTATGTTTAAATGTGAAAACACCATGAGAAGCTTTCAGATCAAATAGTGGTTTCATGAATGTCCCAGTGTCAGATGCTGTCTTATGAAATTGATTCACTCATTATATGACTGCCCAACTCCAAGAATCCTAGCAGCTGCATCCAAGGATAAAACAAGTGAGACAACTTGAGTCACTGAGTTGAGAAAAGGAACTTTGTGCACATGTCTTCCATCTGGCTTACTTACTGTGGAGTCATGGGTGTTGCTGTAATGCTGGAGGCTATGCGACTGGTATTTCAAAGACCAATAGGGTCACCCATGGTAGACAAATTTCAGTGGAGTTCTCAGATTAAGAAAGATTGCTGAAGATTAGCCAATGACAACTCGATGGATCACCAGAATAGCATATGATATAGTGCTGGAAGATAAACCCCCTTGGCAGGCGGCAACAATGGGCTCAAGCACATTGAAATCATGATCGTGAGGATGGCATGAGACTAGGCAGCATTTTTTGTACACGGCATTGTCATGAGTCAACGCCAACGTGAGAGCAACTAACAACAGCAGCAAGTACACATGTGATTTCTGAGTAAGCAAATTCCTTTGTTATATAGAGCAAAAAGAGAGAGATGTGGGTTTATGACTTCTGTGAACCACCCATGAAGATACTGGTATTCAGCTTCCTCTATGCTCTGTCTTTTACAAATTGTTACTTCTTATCTGATGTTTCCATGTTTGACATGGCCCATAGACGTTGAACATGTAGTCAAGAGGGACTAATCCCTGGAAAATGATATCATGCTTGATAAAGTAGAGGGAATGTTAAAAAGAGGAAGGCCCACATGTGGCTGCATTGATGGGCTCAAACGTAAGAACAGCAGTGCGGATGGTGTAGGACAGGGCAGTGCTCCATTGTGTTGTACAACAGTCACGATGAGTCAGAAAAGATGGAGCCTAACAGTCCTGTCGAATGTGGCTCAAACAGTAAATGTGCCACAGTGTCAAGAAGACAGCAGAATCATGACAGAGTTCAAGGTACCTTATAGTCCTAGAAAATGTTATGGGAAAGTAAAGTTAAAAGCCATGATCTTCTTGTTAGAAATAAAATTCTACTCTGGTTTCCCTAGCTCAGTTTGTGGCAGCACCATCTAGCCTGTTGTACATAATATACACCTGAGGATCATTTTTAAGATGCACTTCCTCCTAAGCCTCAAGATCCAGTAAATGACCACGTCCCTCCTTATTACTTCCTGAATAAGTCTTAAACTCGTCAACTTCTCTCCATGGATACCACCACCATCTTAGTCAAAGATAACTAATATTTCTTTCCATAATTACAAAACTGACCTCCTAATTTGATTTGCTACATCTCCTCTAGTACTATGTCTCACCCACCAAAGCATAACTCACCCTTTATCCACAGAGACCTGGTCTGCACCCAACTCCATCTGCCCCATATCTACCATCAAATTTAAGATTGTTTTTCTGTTGTTGTTGTTGTTGTTGTTGTTGTTGTTGTTAAGAGAACCTCCAAGACTTTACAAAGCTTGATGCCTATTCCTTCTGACCCATCTTTCTCCATCGGCTCCACCCTTCCTTTACGTCCTCCCATTTGCCACAATCTTCTCTCCAAATGAGGTTTGACGCATGCTGTCCACACACCCAACATGTTTCCCTTCTCCAAATCCAAGGCTTGCTTTCTGTTCCTCGGGTGTGAGCTCAACTGACTCAAGTCTTCTTTTCTCTGTCAGGGAATTAGATTAAATGCCCTGCCATTGGCTGATAGGGCTCCTCTTCTTTATGACACTTGTCATGTTGTCTGTTGATGACTTGATGGATCTGCATCACTCTTATCAAAACATGCATTCCTCATGAAAAGAGACCTGAGCCCATTGACAGAAGTGTACTACAATGAACTGTTAAAGGAAGGAATCAGCAGGTGCTTCTGGGCTGCATCAGGCCCTCAGGACACTTTTGCAGCCCTAGGACAGAGGAGAGAATGGGAAAATATCATCTCCACAGATGGGGACGCTCACCAATAACTATAGCCTATGGAACAAAGGCATACATTTGGACAGAAACTATAGTTTTCTGCCAAAAAAGATCATTGGGTTAGACAAGATTTTTTTTTCTAGGAAAGCTTTGGAGTAGAATCCGACCAGGGCTCAAGCAGTTTCCTCTGTATGGAGTCCATTACTCAAACTCTCGCTGTCATCGAGTTGACTCCCACACTGATATATGGCATGAACTAAAGTTCTTATTTGCAGTTGAGTTCACACTTTGTGATGTGCAGTCATTTAGGTTTTAACAAATGCTTAAGGTCATGAGGCCGACACCACAGCACCACGCAGAATTGTTTCACTGCCTTCACATGCCACCTCAAGCCCAGTGCATCCCCCTCCCTCTGATCCGCTGGTAACCACCGCTCTTGTTACCAGCGCTCACATTTCGTTTTTTCAAGAAAGCCCTATTGTTGGAATAGCCCACGTCTTTGTGATACTGGTTTCTTTCACTTAGCCATGTGCATTCAAGGTTCTTCCAAGTACTTCGATGGCTTAGTAGCTCATTTCTTATGTAGCACAGTTATTGACCCAATCACCTTTTGAAGTACATCTTGGTTGCTTCCAAGGTGGGGACGTTGTCAATAAAGTTGCTGTGAACATTTGGTGTGCAGGCTGTGATGTGGGCTTCATGGAATATAGCCCTGGGAGCATGATGGCTAGAGCACATGGTAGGCCCATGTTCATTCTTATAAGAAGCAATCAAACTGTATTCCAAGTGGCTGTGGAGAGTAGCAGTTTTGCATGGTCACAAGAGATGATTGTGAACAAAGTATTGTACAGCTGAAAGAAATTACATGAGTTCAAATTTTTTTGTGGAAAAAATGGAATTAAAGAAAATGAATTTTTCCATGAACTTTTTGGAGTCCCTTCATATCCACAACTGGAGTAGAATTTAAAAAATTTTTTTCCTATGTGTGCAGGTCTCTAGGGAAAAAAATGCCATTTAAAGTATTAACAGGAAAGTTTTCATTGCTATTAGTTAAGTATTTTCAAAGACAAGTCCCCAAGTCACTGTCATCAAGTCAATTCTGACTCATAGTGACCCGATAGGACGGGGTGGAGCTGCCCGAGCGGGTTTCTGAGACAGTCACTCTCTAGAGGAATAAAGAGCCTCCAGTTCTTCCCTGGAGCAACAGTGACTTCGAGTCGCTTGCCTCGGGGTCAGCAGCACAATGCACAACCTCTACCCCCCAGGGCTCCTTCAGCGCTAAGTAGTAGTAGGGCAGTCTGTACTTCCCACGCGCCAGGCACCATGCTGAGAATTTAACTTTACTAATTTAGTTAAAATTCGACGATGAGGTAGGTTCTATGTCCTCATTTTACAAGATGAGTGAACATATCCAGTTTAGTAAATACATTTTTCCCAAGTTCACATGCATTCAGTTAAATTTTAACTTAAGTCCTCATTTTATGAATTTGAACCCAACACAGTAGTCTACATTAAAATATTTTAGTTTACAAATAGTTCTAATCCTATGTGGCGCAAGGGAAACATAAATGATACAGCTGTAAGTAACATACATTCCTCCTTCTGGTAGCTACTAAACACTAAAGTATACAGTATAACGGTAACCTTTTAGGTTTTCAAGATCTAATCTCTTCTACCCATTTAAAAATATAGTCTGGGCCCTTCTTTTTCTACACTTTTGCCCTGTTGGAACGAGGTGCCACGGAGTCTGTTCGGACAGATATGGCCCTATCTACAACAGATGGAAGCACGGCCAGGTCTAGAGACGTCCTCATACTTTCTCCATAGATAATTTTATGCCATACATTGAAATGCCATAGACATCTATGGATTCGAATATCCATCCATATTTTCTCTTCTCAGCCTAAACCTTATCATTTCTTATTGCCTACAGTGACAAGTACATTGGACATGTTGTCAGGGGAGACCTGACCCTGGAGAAAGGGTCCATGCTTGCTAAAGTAGAGGGACAGCGAAAAATGGGAAGTTTCTTGGCAAGATGGACTGACACAGTGGCTGCAACAGTGGACTCAAGCATCAGGGAAAGTGGGAGGAGGGTGAGGACTGGGCTGTATTTCATTCTGCTATACATAGGGCCCTATGGTGGGAATCAACTCGACAGCACTTCACAGCAACAATGACAACTCAATGTTTCCATGGTTCACAGACAACCAGCTTTCAGCCTGAGGTATTGATTTTCCCTCCACCAACCAGCTCCCCTGCCCCAGCATGCTTCTCTAGCTTAATAAAAAGGGCCACCAATTACTCACTTAAGTCGGAAATCATGAAGCCACCCTGGAATCCTCTCTAGTGCTCATTTACCCCACAACCGTCTCTCAAATCTGCATCTACACCGCATACTCCTCCTATCACCTGTCTTCTCTCCATTTGCTCTGGCACTCCATGGCATTCTGTCTTTCCTGAGCACTGGCATGACCTCCTAACCTGTCTGTTGGTTCCCTCGTCCGTTGTTGTCAAAGCCATTCTCCAGACAGCAGCAAGAGGGAGCTTCATAAAATGAAAGGCCAGGGTTAGGCCTCTGCATAATATGTGCTTTAAAGGTTCTATTTGCAAGTGAAATATATCCATAACTCTGCTCAGAGTCCACAAAACCATGTAAATTCTATCCCTTGCCTAACTCTCATCCTTCATCATGTAGGGCACCTTCTTGCTACTTTCATTTTAATATAAGAAGGAAAAGCAACATTCGCTGTAGGCTCAATCCCTACTCCGGACAACCCACCATATGCCACAGCACAACTGTCCTCCACGATCCCTGATCAGTGAACCACCTAGATCCAGGAGACCGCATTGTCACCACAGGAGCAGCCACAGAAGAACCACGAGCCAGAACACGAAACAAACGGAGCAGTGGACCTTCCAGCCCACAGAGCAAGCAAAGCTGAATACCTGTGGGACAGGAAGCTGATCAGTGCATCCAGGCACTCGGTTTATTAATCCATGGAGCTAGAGTGGAGCGCCTTCAGACTGAGACTTTTAATGCCCTTTGTGCATTTTGTGGCCTTCCAAACTAGGCTCGGTTACAATACCTGAGCATCACAGAGACCAAGTCAAGATACTGAAGGTCACAGAGGGTCCAGCCTATGGACATGGCAGGATGAGCTTGTCCCGAGTGAACACCTGTCTCCTGAGCACGTCTCATGTGAGCTCTAGCCGTATTTCCCTTAATAAACCACATGATCATGCGTATGTCTGGGAGTTCGGGTGGCCCTTGCAATGAACGATTGAGCCTGGCTGATAAGCAGAGAGAGCCATGGGAAGGACAGTTAGTGTCAGAATGGGTAGAAGTTGGAAGATGGAGTCTCATAGAAATTGGATTTTCAATGGCTGATTTTTCAAGTCTATTTCCAGGCCCCTCTTCCAAGACATCTGCATGTGAACTCAACTCTCAAACCTTTAGAGAGCAGTCACCATGCGTACGATCCAGGGACTCCTTTCTCCGCACTTTGCCCAAGCTCCTCTTGGTCCCACCTTGGTCATTACCTCTGCTGATTACTAGATAGGCTTTCCTTGACCATCCCTTCTGAGTAGGACCCTCCACTCTCGTTCTCTATCTCTTCTCCTTCCCTTCATAATACTTCTCATTAATTATCGTCTTTCATTCATCCCTTTATGTATTACTGTTTTATCGGTCCTCCCTACTTAAATGTAAACTCCATAAACTCAAGGGTGCTGCTTGTCTTTCCTACCCTTCAATCACTGATGTAAATAACCATGTCTGCATTCTCAAAGATGCTGAATAATTCTCTGATAGCTAGGAATGAGAATGATGGTATAAATGGATGGGCTAATAAATAACTAATATACAAAAGAGATGAGTTTCTCTAATTTATTTGAGGAAACTTTGTGGTTGTTATTGTTGGATGCCTTTGAGCTCTGATTAGTATCGCCCTGTTACAACAGAAGGAAGCACTGCTCTATCCTGCACCCGCCTCACAGTGTTTATGCCTGAACCCAGGGTTGCAGCCACTATGTCAACTCACCTTGGCCACCTCTTCCTCTCTTTCACTGGCCCTCTACTTCACCAAGCACAATGTCCTTCTTCCGAAACCCATCGCTTTTGGCAACATACTCAAAGTGCATGAAACAAAGCCTCACCATTTTCCCTTCTAAGGCGCCTTCTGCCTCTACTTCTTCAAAGACAGATTTGTTTGTTCTTCTGGCAACCCATACACTTTCCATTTCATTTTCCAACACTGTAATTTAAGCATTTCAATTCTTCTCTGGCCTTTCTTATTTGTTTTTCAGCTTTCGCCTGCGTGAGGCTGCTGAAAATACCATGGCTGGAGTCAGGCGCATCTTAGTCTCCCTCATGACAACTTTGCTTTGGGACACTTCACATAAGTCTAATGCAGCAGATTTGCCCACGCACTACGTGACCTGAGTTCTTGAATGCTGCTTCGACGAATGTTGATTGAGGATCCAAGTCAAATGAAATACTTGGCAACTTCAATCTTTTCTCCATTTATTACGATGTTGCTTCTTGGTCCAGCTGTGAAGATTTTCGTTTTCTTAATATTCTGTTGCAATCCACACTGACAGCTAAAATCTGGATCTTCATCAGTGAGTGCTTCAAGTCTTCTTGGCTTTCAGCAAGCAAGGCTATGTCATCCACCTGTAGCAGATGGTTAATAAGTCTTTCCTTATTTGTATTCCTGATGTTGTGTTCTTCTTCATAGAGGCTGGATTCTTAGAATTTTTTCAGTAAACTGAATGAGTATTGTGAAAGGACAGAGCACTGACACATACCTCTCCTGATCTGAAACCATGCAGCATGGCCTTGTCCTGCTGGAACGACTATTTCTTGGTTTGTGAACTATTCCATATGAGTACAATTAAGTGCTCTGGAATTCCAATGCTTCTCAACTATGCTATCCACAGTTTGTTATGATTCACACAGGGAACTTTAGCACATAAAAATTTAGCACATGAGGGGGTCAATGAGATAAGGTACCAGGCACCAAAGACCCAGAACAAATAATCATATTGATGTGAATGAGGGCGGAGGGCAGAGTGGAGACCCAAAGCCCCTATGTAGACAATTGGACATCCCCTCACAGAAAGGTCACAAGGAAGAGACAAACCAGTCAGTGTGCAGTATAGCACTGACAAAATACACAACTTCCTTCTAGTCCTTTAATGCTTCCTCCCCCTTCACTATCATGACCCTAATTCTACCTTACAAATCCGGTTAGACAAGAGCATGTACACTGGTACAGATAAGAGCTGGAAACACAGGGAATCCAGGACAGATAAACCCCTCAGATACAATAATGATAGTAGCAATGCCAGGAGGGGAAGGGGAAGGTGGGGGGACAACGGGGGAACCAATTACAATGACCAACATATAACCCCCTCCCAGGGGATCAAACAACAGAAAAGTGGATGGAGACAGCAGTTGGTGTAAGACATTAAAAAAATAATATTTTATAAATTATCAAAAGTTCATGAAGGAGGGGAAAGGGTGGGAATGAGCTGATACCAAGGGTTCACGTAGAAAGAAAATGTTTTGAAAAGTATGATGGCAACATATTACAAATGTGCTTGACACAATGGATGGATGGACGAATTGTGATAAGAGCTATGAGACCCCACAAAAAAGATTTTTAAAAATTTTAGCACATAGAAATTATGGTGGATAAACAGAACATACATAATATATAGGGTTTACCCTTTGGGGTCAGCTTGCTTCACTAAATTTGCAACCACTGCCACTCAGTTTTGATACCTTATAAAATGTCTTCAGTATTTTAGTTTCCTCAAATATCTAAAGGTGGGCAGTACTTTACAGAATTCCAAAGTGAGTTAAATAAAATGACTTGTTAAGCATCTAGCATGATATACAAGAAAGGAGCTCAAAAAATGCTGTCATAAGACAATGAAGCCTGTAATGTGTGCATTGATCCAGGAATCAGAATACCTTATATTTACTTAGTTCCTCCACTTGATAGCTCACTGACCATTTGACCAATTTTGTCCTATTTAACTTCTTTTAAGGAAGTGTCTCACACATTAGCATTTACAGCTAACGATTTGGACAATAGATTATTTCAGACAGCTTCTTACTCAACTGAAAACATGACAAAATTAAAAACCAATTTTTATAAGAATCCAATCTAGTTTCAAAACATTTTAATCTATATTTAAGCCTTTTTAAATGAGAATTTCATAAATTTGCAAGTTTATCTTTTTCAACCTCATATTTAACAACTTGATAAGCATACATGGATATCATTTAGTGCCTTGAGAATCATCTACCTAAAGCAGTTTGCTGTGACATTTGTGGATGACACTGTGCTTGTAATTGAAATCGATGGACGTTTGCCTAGTGATGTAACAAATTGTCTCAGATGGACTGTTAGGGTCATTTCCAACATCAAACGCGTTGCCATCGTGTGCTTTCCAACTCATGGTGACCTCATGTGTTGCAGAGTGAGACTGAATTTCAAAGGGTTCTCAAGACTAGGATCAAATTGTAAGAGCAAAGAACCAGGCATTTCTTCAGTGGTGCCTCTAGATGGGTTTAAAGTACTCAGTTGCTAACTGAAAGGTTGATACCTCTAATCCACCAGGGCCTCCAGGGGACAGTTCTGTATAGATTACAACCTTGAAAGCCTGATAGGGAAGTTCTACTCTGTCTTACAGCGTCACTATGAGTCAAACGCAGCTTGATGGCAGTGGTTAAAGGGATTAGTACCACACCGGGGCTCTATCAGGGTGACTAGACAGTGGTTATTTTCCATCTTGTGTTTTGAGAATTGATCAAAGAAAGATAACCAGATCTGACTCACTTAAACCCTGCTATCACAGAACAAAAGGTCTTGCCCCACCCGGGCAAACATTGCTGTGTTGGAGCCCCTTGACACAGCCACAGTGCCAGTCCACAGACACACGAACTAGGGCTCTAGCATATGTTTTTGCTGAGGACACAATGCAATTCATCGCAGCTGAACTTGAAAATCAATGGAACTGCTATTGGATACTCGGCAATTTCCTCCAAAAAAAAGGAAAGTCATTTTCAATATTGAAAACATTTGTCATAATTATACTGTCGCCACACCAAACTCGCTGCCGTTGAGTCAATGCTGACTCGCAGCAACCCCAGTGGGTTTTCCGAGACTGTAATAACTGTTCGCAGGAGTAGAAAGCCCAGTCTTTCTCTGGAGGAGGTGCCGGTGGTTTTGAACTGCCGACCATGAGGCTCGCAGCCTAATGCATAACCAACGACTCCCGGGCTCCGCTAATAACCCTATATGGGAGAGATTTGAAGATGGCGGCTGAATAACAAAGGAAAATATGCTCAGGAAGAAACAGAGAAACTCGGAAAGATGTCCTGCACTCTGGCAGTGAGAATCACAACGTGCAGCCCAGGAGACCAGAGTTCTTACAGGGCGGGGGGGCGAGTGCGACTTCCCCGCCCGTTGACCCGGGAGCCCTGCGGATCCCGGGCTGTCGTTTTCCGGGTCCCTGAGGCAACCCAACCAGTCCAGCCTCTTACCTTGCCGATCTCTAGGAAACAGCTCTGCACAGACAGCTCGCTGGAGACATGAGCGTAAGAGAAACTTTTCGCTTTTATTTTCTCTTCCTCCTTTATTTTCTCTTCTCTCCTCCCCACCGCACTGGCCCCACCCACTAGGAAGCACACACGGTCGCAAAATAACACGCTTAAAAAGTGGAATTTTCCTCCCCCCGGTGGATTTATCCTCTGCTCCACATTGTTTGCTTCAGTGTTTTGTCCTTTTGTTTCATATGACACTCATTACCTTTTGGAGTTCTCTCCATCTTCTGCTTCCCTTGCAGCCCAGCTCCTGAAAATCCGCGTCCCTCCCAGGCAAAATGAGGCAATCCTGTAGATCCCAGCCACCCACACAAATAAGGGCTTTTCCCCCCTCGCCTCTGAGTTCCCTGAAAACCTCACGTTCGCACTGTTAAGGCAACAGAAATTAGGGGTCCACCTGAAACTTTGTCTCTCCCTTGTTTCCTTGCACAATGATGCATGCACTATCTCTTTCTGTTCTCTCTCTTTTGCTTCATGAAATGTCTTTCAGTGGTATTTATTAATTCTGATTATCCCTCTAAGCATGCATTTCCCCATTATTATCACACATTTGTCTGGCTACCTATAGCCGCTTATTATTACTATCATTAATTTTAGTTTATTCTCACTACTCTTCCACTCACCTGGCCCACTCACAATCTCTCTCCCTTTTTCTCCAGTATATTTTCCAGCTCTTATTAGGCCTCTGGTACATCCTTCAATAGAGCCAACTACCTCTATGTGCCCAGCGGTTCACACCACAATAATAGATGTACCATATTGCTAAGGAAACAGCAGTCAACCACAGTATACAAACAAGCAAACAAGAAAAAGTAATACAACCAAAAGTCGCAAAAATGCCATTGGAGTATTCTGAAAAAGAGATCATGACATTACAAGATAGAGAATTCAGAAGAATGATGGTCAGGTCCTTTCAAGACATAAGGGGTACACTCATGAGAACATTGTAAGGTTTTGACAAACTAAAGGAATCCCAGTAGGCAGTGAGATTACAGAATTAGACAACATAGTGAGCCAACCTGAGAACAATGGAGAAGAGGAAATTGGAACCAAAAAGCTGTGCGACACGCATTCTTACTACAATCGGCAAGAGAAATAATCAGCAAAAAAGGAATCAAGAGAAAGTCCGAGAATGATGAGGGATACTACCAAGAAAGCCAGCCTATGGTCTCATTGGAATTCCGGAAGAAGAAAAAGAAACAAAAATCTACAGAGAAAATAGTACACAAAAACAGTTGGAAATTTCCCCGCTATCACAAGTAAAAGAAAATAACTGTCCAAGAAGCTGAGAGAACTCCATTTAGGATTGATTACAAAATAAATACATCATGATATAACATCAATGTCGCGGAAAAATAGACAATCCTGAGGACAGCTAGAGAAAAAAATAAGTGTTCATTTGCAAAGGAACACTGAGAGGGTTAAGCTGAGACTTCTCAGCAGAAACGATGAAGCAAGAAGATAACAATGCGGCATATATAAAATTCTGCAAGAAAAAAACTGCCAACAAAATTATCTCTCAAATATGAGGGAGAAACAAAGGCATTTTCAGACCAGGAAAAACTAAATGAATTCTTAAAACCAAGAACAGCATTAAAAAATATACTAATCAGATTACTATGGGCAGAGAATCACAAGAGCTGACAAAACAGAGTATTGACAGGCTAACCCCACCCAGAAACCAAAATGATGAAAGTAGTACTCAGAAAAACACAGAAACACAACAGGGAAAATAAACATCAATATAACTACTAACAAAAAAAGTAAAAAGAATCCAAACAACACAGCAAAATGGCAGTAACACATGCATATATTACTAATGACATTTCATGTCACTGAATTAAATGCAAGA
>NW_022111324.1:42818968-42829579 GCF_000313985.2 Echinops telfairi | reverse complement strand
ACATCACAAGAGACCCTTGGAAACAATTGAGGGATGTGATGAAATAGCAGGATACAAGACTAACAAGTAGAATTCAGTGAGATTCCTATATAACTGCAAAAAGACCGTCTGAAGAAGACGTCAAGAAAACAATACCATTTACATAAAAGTATACCAAAGATAACATACCAAGAAATAAACCAACCAAAGAAACAAGATACTTGTACAAACAAAACTACAGAACATTATTACAAGAAATCAAAAGAGATCTGCATAAATGTAAGAATGTCCCGTGTTCTTGGATAGGAAGTCTTACTTGTGAAAATGTCAATACTCCCTACAGCAATCTAAAAATACAATGCAATTCCAATCCAAATCCCAATATCATTCTTTAAGGAAATGGAAAAATGAATCACCAACTTCCTAAGGAGAGGGAAGAGGGATAAGCAAAGAACATCTCAAAAACAACTGAGGTCTTGCACTGCCTGACCTCGATAGCTATTACCCAGTCACAGTAATGAAAACAGCCTGGGACTGACTGGTAGAACGATAGATACAAAGATGAATGGAACATGATAAAAAACCCAGAAATAAAAGCATCCACTTACAGACAACTGATTTTTGACAAAGGAACAGAAAATGTCCAACAAATGCTGCTGGAAAAACTGCATCTCCATCTGTAAAAGAATGAAGCAGGACCCATACCTCACCCCATCCACAAAAACTAACCCAAGATGGATTAGACACCGAAAAGTAAACCCAGGGGTATGAGGATCATCACTGAGAAAATTGGAACAAACTTAAGGGCCCTATTACAGGGCATAAACATATTACCAAATATAATAAAGGAAGCACAAAGAGTGGAAGACAATATAAATAAGTGGGACCTATTTAAAAAGAATACATGCACAACAAAAGACTTCATCGAAAGAGTAAAATGAGAGCCCACTAAATGAGGGGAAAAAATCTTTAGCAATGATATAATACAGAAAGGACTAATTACTAAATCTATAGAATTCTGCAACACCTCAATAAGAAAAAATAATAGTAGCAAAATTAAAAGATGGGCAAAAGACATGAATAGACAATGCACAAAGGATGATATTCAAATGGCTAACAAATCCATGAGTGTGGTAGTTACATAATCTGTTGTCAATTTGCAGATTAAGCGTGAAGGGGTGGAGTCTAGCCTGTCATGTGGAATTAGAGCAGATTTTTCTGTCAAGTGCCAGACAGCAAATATGTTAGGCTTTTCAGGCCACATCATCTTCACATTGCAACTGTTCAAATCTACAGTTGTAGAGCTAGATAATATTTAAATAAATGTATAAAGTTGTGTTCCAATAAACTTTTATCTGAGGATATTAAAACTTAAGTTTCATATCATTTTCACAGGACATAAAATACTAATTTTGTTCTAATAGTTTTTAATCAATATGCTATTCTCCTGAGGGGCAGGCCCCAATCCCAAGTATGTGGACACCTGCCCCTCCCCCCAGAATAATTTATTTCAAAGGACAGCACTGAAGCTGCAGCTCAGGGAGAGGGACATATCTGATCAGAGCACACTGGAGCAAATAAAGGGGGAGGAGAGAGTGGAGCACATCCTGGCCTACCTAGCATTGAGGACGATATTCGCTCTCAGAGCAGCCAATGCACAGAGAAGACCATATGGCTGGCCCCACTATGAGACACAACATCCCTCACTGACCCATAGCCCTAGAGGGATGACACTGGAGACACAGTGTGGGAATTGAGCCTGAGCTGATCCCACCACAGCAAAACACTAAGGGCATGTAACAGAGCAGCAAGGGGAACAGAGCATCAAAGTCCCTAGGGAATACCAAGAGTATACTTTGGGGCCGGGGCTCGGCACCCCATCAGACTTGACCAGAAAACACTCCTAAAGGCCAACAAACAGTCCTTGAACTAACTACAGGCTTTCTTTTTTGTTGTTGTTTTTGTCATTGGCTTTTTGTTGGTGGTGGTGGTAGTGGTGGTGTTTTGTTCTCTTTTGTTGCTTTGTTTTGCTCTGTGTTATCTTTGTGCATGTTATCATCTCCACAAGTCTGTCTAAATAACATAGGCTGGGTGAACAATATGGAGGAGAAAACAATGAGACCGACGGTTCTGGGGGGACATGGGAGAGGGGGAGGTGGGGGAAAGGACGTGGTGTTAACAAAACCAAGGAACAAGGGAACAACAAATGATCCAAATCAGTGGTGAGGAGGGTATAGGAGGCCTGGTAGGGCATGATCAAGGGTAATGTATGTGAGAATTACTGAAACCCAAATGAAGGCTGAGCATGATAGTGGGATAAGAGGAAAGTAAAAGAAAATAGAGGAAAGAACTAGAAGGCAAAAGGCATGTATAGCGGTCTAAATAAAGGCATGTACATATGTAAATATATTTATATATGAGGATGGGGAAATAGATCTATGTGCATATATTTATAGGTTTAGTGTTAAGGTAGCAGATGGACACTGGGGCTCCACTCAAGTACTCCCTCAATGCAAGAACAGTTTGTTCTATTAAACTGGCATTCCATGAGGCTCACCTTCCCAACACTATCACTGAAGACAAAGCAGGTGAATAAGCAAATGTGGTGAAGAAAGCTGATGGAGCACAGCTATTAAAATATATAGCTTCTAGTGTCTTAAAGTCTTGAAGGTAAACAAGCAGCCATCTAGCTCAGAAGCAACAGAGCGCACATGGAGGAAGCACAGCAGCCTGTGTGATCATGAGGTGTCGAAGAGATCAGGAATTAGGCATCAAAGAACAAAAATTCAAATCATTGTGAATGAAGGGGCATGCATATTGAGGATCCAAGACCCATCTGTAGGCCACTGGACATCCCCTTACAGAAGGAGCGTGGGAAGGAGAAGAGCCAGTCATTGTGCAATGTAGCAAAGATGAAACATACAACTTTCCTCTGGTTCCTAAATGCTTCCTCCCATCCTCCTGTCAGGACCAGTGCGGAGAGTGGCGATGCCTGGAGAATTGAGGGAGGGTGGGATGGAAAGGGGGAACCGATTACAAGGATCTACATATAATCTCCTCCCTGGAGCTAGACAACAGAGAAGTGGGTGAATGGAGACATTGGACAGTGTAAGATATCACAAAATAATAATTTATAAATTATCAAGGGTTCATGAGGGCAGGGGTAGCGGGGAGGGAGGGGAAACATGAGGACTGATAACAAGGGCTCAAGCAGAAAGCAAATGTTTTGAGAATGATGATGGCAACAAATGTACAAATATGCTTGACACATGGATGTATGCATGGATTGTGATAAGAGTTGTATGAGTCCCCAATAAAATGATTTTTTTAAAAGAAAAAGAATAAAAATATGCTATTCTCTCTCACTCTCTCTCTTTAAATAAGGAGCTTTGATGGCATACTGGTTTATGGGGTTATGCATTGGGCTACTAACTGCAAGGTCGAAAGTTCAAAACCATTAGCTACTCCTCAGGGGACAGAGATCAGCCATTCTACACTTGTAAACATTTATAGTCTCAGAAATCCAAAATGTCACTTCTACTCTGTCCTATAGATTGCATATGAGTCAAAATTGACTTGATAACAGTTTGTTTTGTGTGCTTTTTTATCATTACAAATATGAAATCTATTCTTAAATCTGGGCTACCCTTTAACAGTCTATGCACCAGATTTAGCCCAGACTGTACTTCACTAATCTCTAGTATTGTGAGAGCCAGTTCACAAACAGACCAGGGACAAGAGGGGTACAGTCGCAATTAAAAAGGTTAACAGAGATAAAAGAAAGAGAAAAAAAGTTGGGGTGTATGGAGCTCAAGGAGAAGAGATTCAGGGCCAAATTCTTTATTCAAGGCAGGTTTGTATACACCTCTTGTCATGTACCCTACATTATAGGACAAGTTACCATACAAAGGGTCTGCTGACAATTATCTTAAGGTAAACAAAGAAACATTAATATTTTAGCCAATTACTCTGCTGCACAAAGGGGAAGATAAAGCCAGGAATAGGGAGTATAGCTGATCTCTTGAAGAATTCTGTGTTTCAGCTCTTCCCCGGGTATCTGTCTTATCTTAGCCAAAGGTCAGACCATGCAATGCATCAGCTCCTTAGGCTGACCCATCAGCACCTTCCCCCAGGCACTTTGCCTAAACCATGGAAGGTGATGATTCTGACCTAATTGAAGAAGGAAATGAGGTTCAGACTGGCCCGTAAATGCATTCTGTTACTCAGAAGCCCAGGACTGCGGCCTGCTCCAGGCCCTCCACGTCCGGAGAATTTGGCACCAATATCTTCACAGTCAGAGCCTTTGGCATACATTCCCTTCTCAGAGGTCATCTAAAGACAGTCCGCTCCCACATAATACGGAGAGAAAAAGAGATGCTTAGGCTGACCTTAGTCATCATAGTTCCTAGGTATTCGGGTCACCCCAACTGAGACCGCAGCTATCAGAGCAAGATGAGCCATACCAACCATGCCTTATGCAAATTATTGGTTCCAGAGTCATAAGATACAATAATTACAAATTTTTAAAGTTTGTTTTGGAATAATTTGTTAAATATGTTTCAGTCAAGTGGGTGGATTTAATGAAAAGAGAATCATTTTCTTTTGGCTTATGAGGCTATATGTCTGAATTCAGGCACCAACTCTGGGAGAGGGCTCACGCTCTGTCTGTTCTCTGGGAAGATATTGATCACCTTCCAGGTTCTGTTTCTCAGTAACTTGACAATATTCTAGTAGCTTGAAGGCATGCTATCTAAGCCAACTGGCATGCAAACCCCAACGCCTTGGCTTTTGGTGGTCCCAACACATTAGTCACCCTGAGTGGTAATCCCACCACTTCAACCTGGGTAGCTTCATTCTCCTGTCCCTGAGTTTCATCATCCTTGATCCATCAATTGTTGGGAATTCTCCTGACCTTCTGTCAAGGTTGTCCTTTCCTCTCAGCTTTGGGTAATGACCCCATCCTCTTGATCCACTTAAACAACAGTTTCACACTTCAGAACCAAGGTCATGGATATCTTTAAAACTTCTCGAAGCTCAAGCTACTGCTATTGAGTCCATTCTGACTCATAATGACCCTAAAGGGGCATAGTAGAACTGCCGCTAAGGATTTCTGAAGCTGTAAATCAATAGTGGAGCAGAAAACCTCATCCTTTATCAGTGGAGATGCTGTTGGTTTTCAACTGCTGACCTTGTGGTTAGCAGCCCATCGTTTAGTCCACTACACCAATCTTTGAAACCTAGGAGAGAGTTTTCTAATGCTTTGAAATAGAGGCAACCTTTCTTGCCATGATCTCCCCCAAAAGTTCTGTTAATCTCCAAACTATTCCTGAGATGGAGCTTTCTTTTTCTTGGAGGAGAGCAGATATTTGCAACCAAGTCACTCCATTGCCCCGTTTCTTGCCTTTAGAATATCACGAGGCAAACAGCCTTCCTTCATTTTTGTGCTATTGCTGTTCCTTTCTGCTGCAGTGATAAAATCCAGCCATCAGACACAAATTCAGTCTCTTGAAAAGTTCTGAGTTGCACCATCCTCTGAATGGCTTCTGGGACATTTGTACTTAGTTTGTAGAATAAATTTTCCAAAAGGAAAAGTTCAGTTTCATTTCACACACGTCATTTTTACTCTATCTCTTTCCTCCCACATTTTCCTGTTGTAAACAGCAATGAGAAACTCTATGGCATCTTTAAGCTTTTGCTTAGAAATCTTCTCTGTTAAATAGCCAAGTTCATCATGGACAAGCTATACCCTCCACCATACATTTAAACATACTTAAGACAAATTATTTGCCACCTTCTTTTCCTACAAATTTACTTTCTTTTAAAGTTTCATTAGAAGCACATTTAAGGTCTACACTTCTTGCAACATTCTGTTTGTGCCAATAAATGTCTTCCAACATCTCTCATTTCTTCTGAGCCCTCATGATGAATGCCATTCATTTTCATAATTCTATCAACAGTGTCTTTAAATGAATATAAGGTCTTACTATGACCATCCTCTAAAATATACTCATTTCTCAATTCCAATACTTCCACATTTTAGGTATTTGTTAGAACAACACCCCACTCCTGATACTAAATCTTGCCTTCATTTGTTAGTGCTACTATAAAAGAAATATCACACATAGGTGGTTTTCATGAGCATAAATTTGTTTTCTCAAAGATAAGGAGACTGGAAGGCCTAAGTCAGGGTACTAACTCTATCGGGAGGTTTGCACTGTTGGCTCTGAGCAACGTCCTTATCTCTTTGCAGGTGATCACATGTGGCATGACATTTTTATTTATCCATCTATCCTTGTTTGTTTGCTTCTACGTTGTGTTAGACCAGGTTAACTAAAGAAACAAACCCAGAGACACTCATTTATGTTTAAGAAAGAGCTTTATATCAAAGACTAATTATATATTACGAAAACAACGCAGCCCAGTCCAGATCAAGTCCATAAGTCTGATATTAGCTCATCTGTCCAATACTAGTCCATAAACCCCTCTTCAGACTCACACAGCACATGCAATGATGCAAAACACAGGAAGATCAGAGGCCAGTGGGTACAAAGTCTTGTGGATCCAGTGGCAATGGAAGCATCTCCGGGGTCCTCTCCGGTCTCAGCATGGCTCCACGTGGCTTGTCAACATGAAGGTGACAGCAGAGAGAGAGGGAGGCCGGCCTCCAGAGAGCCATTTATCTCTGTAGCCCCCACCAAGCTGTGACCTGATTAACGGCCTAAACTCTACCCACATGTTCCTATGGGAGCCATGTGGGCACAAAAATACGTAACTATCACATGTGCCTAGTCTGCTTCATTTTTATCTCAAAAGGGATTGGTTCTAGACATACATTTCACTAATATATCCTCATTAAATAAAAAAAACACACCACTGCCATAGAGTCGACTTGACTCATAGCAATCCTGTGTAGATTTTCAAGGTTGTAAATTTTACTAAAGTAGGTAGCCTCATCTTTCTCTCTCGGAGGTGGCTTTTGGGTCAGTACCAACAGGGAACCTTATTAACATAGTGCAAATGTCCCTATTCCCAAATAGAATTACATCCCTAGACACAGAGGTGAGAATTTACAACATGTGTTTTGGGGAAATATGGTTTGATCCATAACAAGTAGCAATGGATAACTGGGAGAATTAATATAGCACATTCAGTATTAGAAAGCTGCAACTCTTTGAAACCTCTCGTGACCATATCTCCAATCTTACCACTCCAAACTGTCATTACTCATTAGGTCCTCCGTGTTATTTTTGAGTATAGTTATCAAATAGTTCTTTGCTTTGATATCATACATTTTTAAAATATTATTGAAATGAACAGAGTTAGAGTTTTCAGACACTAAAACCAAATTTTAAACCCAGCAGTTGGGTTGCCTGACTTGGCCACTAGAAATAAGGTAAAAAACAAAGCTCCCACAGGTGCTATAGAAAAATGTGTAGAAGAAATTAGATGGTGCCCAACTATCAGATAAAATAGCATCTGGGGTCTTGAAGGCTTGTCTGCAAATAAGCCACCATCTAAGTGAGATGTCAATTAAGTCCACATTGAAAAGGCACACCATTAGCAGTAACCAGAGGATTCTGAATTATATAATCTGAAGTGAAAGGAGGGATTAGTATCAGAGCCTAAAGTGTGAGAATCTGGTTTGCAGACGGCGATGGATGACAGAGGGAGCCGAAGATTCATTCATGGAACTAATTGGAACTAAGCCTCCAGTGAGTTCCCTCTGCCCACACTTGAAGGACAGAAGGGAAGTGGTCACTAAACGGAGAGCATTAGAGAGCTGAGTATAGAAAATCAAAGGCATGAATCTCACATGAATAGTTAAAAGTTTGTCAGCTGATCCACCCCTAGAATACATGCTGGACCTGATATGATAGCCAAACTTTTCTTTTTTGTTTTTTAAATCATTTTATTAGGGGCTAATACAACTCTTATCACAATCCATACACACATCAATTGTGTAAAGCACATTTGTACATTCATTGCCCTCATCATTCTCAAAACATTTTCTCTCCACTTAAACCCCCAGAATTAGGTCCTCATTTTCCCCTCCCTCCCCGCTCCCCCCTTCCTCATGAGCCCTTGATAGTTTATAAATTGTTATTTTGTCATCTCTTGCCCTGTCTGACATCTCCCTTCACCCACTTTTCGGTTGTCCATCCCCCAGGGAGGAGGTCACATATAGTTCCTCATAATCGGTTCCCTATTTCCAACCCACTCTCCCTCTACCCTCCCTGTTTCGCCACTCACACCACTGGTCCTGTAGGGCTCATCCACCCTGGATTCCCTGGGTTTTCAGTTCCTATCTGTACCAGTGTACATCCTCTGGTCTAGCCAGACTTGCAAGGTCGAATTCGAGTCATGGTAGTGGGAGCGGGGAGGAAACATTTAGGAACTAGAGGAAAGTTGTATTTTTCATCGTTGTTGCATCGCACCCTGACTGGCTCATCTCCTCCCCAAGACCCCTCTGCAAGGGGATCTCCAGTGGCCTACTAATGGGCTTTGGGTCTCCACTCCGCACTCCCCCTATCATTCACTATGGTAAGATTTTTTGTTCTGATGATGCCTTATACCTGATCCCTTCGACACCTCGTGGTTGATAGTCAAACTTTTCTGTATGTTCGGTTTGTATTGTTTAGGTTGGTTTTTACTTGTTCATATTAGGGTGTATCTTAGAGGTGCTATGTCATTGGAGATCACTCTCTTGAAGTTGTGTCATATATACATATATTTCATTTTCTGGTATACAAAAGGAAAAATTGATGAATCTATAGAGACAGCAAGTAGAATAACAGTTGGGTGGGGGTGGGGGGGAACAGTGGAGTGTAGGGGGTGAAGGGGAGACGATGTCAAGGAGTCCATGCAAAAAAAGAATGTTTGGAAACTGATTGTGGTAGCAATTGTACAATTCTGCTGGACATGATTGAACTATGGAATGATATAATATATGTATTAAATTGCAAATAATAAAAAATCTCCCCAATCCCCAAATTTGTATAAAGATAAATAAATTTCCAAGATCTATGCTATAAGTTTCCCATTATTTCTGTCACCCACTTTGTTTCATCCTCCTCCTAATAATTCTTTAAGTCCTCCTATGTCACTCTCAGTTCCTGCGGTCCCAGGGCAGTTGATTCAGGGGTGTAGCACATAACTGAGGCCCCAGGCAAACAAAGGAAAGCAGTTTCTAGCCAAACTGATTTTGGATCAGACACTTGACCTTCTCAGAGTCACTGTATGTCTGCTGGGTGCAAGTGGTATTTCTCAAAAAGAGACTTTTACTTTTTCTTTTCCTTGCTGTACAGAAAATTAAATAGAAAGAAAGCCTGGAGTTTGAACCTTCTCTTCTATCATAAAAATTATAAATCAAGGGCCATAATAACTTAAAGGCAACGATGAACCAAGTCTTAGTGGTATTTTTTGTACATAAAGTTTAATTATGGTTTTGAACTTTTGTCCTACATCAGCCAACAAACTGGTATGCTTAAGTTAAATTGGGTCAACTGTTATGACAATTGCAACAGAAAGTGCCAAAGTTACTACATGAGACAAGACTCTCTGACACTAAGCCAATTCATTTTTTAATTCTTTGACAAACATTGATGATAAATACTGAGAACATAAGAATAAGTAGAAGAAACCCCAACCTACTAGAAGTTCATGATCTGAGCATGTAAACAGACGTATAAACAACCAAAATGCTGTGTGATGAAGTGCTGTGACCTTGTGGCATAAAAACAGGAAGTGATCAACTATGCTCGAGTAGGTAGCAGCAGGTGCACAGAGGAGCAGATAACACATGGGAGCAGGGGCAGGTCAGAAATTATATTCCCCAAAGAGCACTAGCAGGTACTTATGCTCATAGATTTCCAGTAAGACTCCTATGTGAGGAATGCAGGTAGACCCAGTTAGCAGAACCAGAGGAGACACAAAATTCATTTGCAGAGATGGGCTACTCTCAGACCGTTAAGACACTTGTTTGCAACACTGAGGGTCTTGGTTGCAGCCCATGTACAATGACGTAGTCTAAGGATATTGGGAATACATTGCAATGTATTTTGATAAATCAATCTGCAAAAGATATAAGGTGGATTTGACTGGGTGAGGAGATGGTAATCATGACGCAGGGATTAAAGGACAGAGCTAAGGTAATATGGTTGATAGTGAAAACTAAAAGCATGAGATATTAAAAATGTCTCAATAAGATGTTTAAAGCTGCCATCAGTGAGAAAGGTGTGAAAAAGAAATTCAGATTTTCCTCAATAGCTTAAATCAGTCAAATCTGTACAGTGCAACAAATGTGGATAAACATAAAGATTTTCTATTCTCTCGGCCTAGTTCTGTATCTTGGAAATACTTCCTTCCTTCCTCTACTACCAATCCCTTTTTTATTTTCTCTCAACAAGAAGCATTCCATTTTAGAAGAGAAATCACAAGAGATGGGATAGGGTAAGCTATTGGGGCAGTAGATACATAGTTTAAACTGTTGAAAACAAAATTGATGATCAGAAATGTAAAACCCCCACCTAAATGTTCTCAATATAAAAATATTGAGAAGAAATAAAAGAAATAGAGAGAGAGACTTCTTTCTTTAAAATGGCGTAGTACTGCATTACGTGGGCCGCAGTAAAA
>NW_022111324.1:42817224-42818602 GCF_000313985.2 Echinops telfairi | reverse complement strand
ACTGAGAAGCCAAGAACCAGAGAGAAACATGCCTGCCAGCATGGCTGAGAAGACGTGTTGTAGACAAAATAGTTTTATCCTTTACATTTTGTAACACGTGAACTTCCCTAATGAGCCCCATAATTGTGAGAAATGAGGGTGGGGTGGGGGGAATGTTCTGTTTGATTTTCTGTCATCTTCCTTTCATCATGGTTCCTTAATAAACTTTTGGTTGATTAGTCCGTCTTTCTTTTGCTCTTCGTTTCCTGTATTTACTCCTCTTTTATCTGCGCACTCAAAGTATGTCTAGTGACAAATTCTTGGGCAGGAGCAGAGAGTGGACTTGGATGTGTTGAGGAGTGAGGAGGAAGAATGGAAATGCTCTGACATAATGACTAAGAACTTGCAGGGAGAGGTCCCTTTGCAACATATGTCCCCGTGGTCCTCCATCAACACAAGAATAGGAAGTGGTATCTCGGTCTGCGAGGCGTGAAAAAGCAATGGAGAGCTAAAACATAGCTCTCCACCCGCTTCTTTGTGACTTCTGATGTGGGCGGAAATGAGCTCAGCCTAAAATGCTCGACTGGTTTCACCGTCCTCCCTGTGCAGCTGTAGAGCTGGTGCTGTGAACCCTGCATTCTAATATTTCAGAACCACGGATCCAATAACTCATGAGCCTTTCAAATCAGCAACAAAGTCCCCTTAGCCAGAGGAAAGCGGTGCTTTGTCCCGTTACAGAATGCCTGCCTGGCACATACCTCAAACCTCTGAGACCTGCTCCTTCAGAAGTACCAAAGAGTACTTCCTCTGTGATGAGCCAGCCAGCCCCCACTTGCTCTAGATTGAGGGTGATACAGGAACATGTGCTCACAGGAAGCCAGTGGTTCCCCTTTTAACAATAGCTGCTCAGAATTTAGCCTTCCAGGACTGCTTTTTATAACTTCCACATATGGGAGAGGAGCGCTGGGCTATATTCTTTGCTGTCCCTGCCCTCCTGGGGGAGGCTGCGTGGGAGAGAAGGTGTGACCAGGAAGCCACAGACGGGTTCACAACACAGTCTGTTTCACTAGCCTGTGCTCCAAGCCTGTATGAGCTGAGTTCAACACCCAGGTTAGCGTCCTCTTGTGGTTATGGTTGAGGCAAGGAGCCGACATGTTCTTCCTGCCACGTGGCACTAGATTAAGGTTCTTCATCTCTATATTCTATGCACATCAGAGTAGCAGCCCCTCCTGCTCAGAGAGACCTCCTCCCTTTCACTGACTCTCATGGACCACACCCAACGCACCCCCCCCCCAACTAATAGATGCTGCGCAGGGGTAAGCTGAAGATGTCTATGACTCCCAGAAATACATGGGTGAAGAGAGAGCTCTTGTTGCCACAGAGAGAATTCTCTCTAGAT
>NW_022111324.1:42813319-42814459 GCF_000313985.2 Echinops telfairi | reverse complement strand
TATAGTGCGTGCTAAGGTCAGGTAAAGCAAGTCCTCCACTGTGTCCTTCATCTTGAGGCATTCTCCACTAATTCTGGACTTCTTCCCTCTCCATATGAAGTTGGTAATCAATTTTTCCATTACAATAACATGGAAGAATGTTCATAATTTCCTTTGGATATGCAAGCAGACAACCCTAGAAGCAATGTTCATGGTGCCTTTAGAGGGATGCAGAACAAAAAGAAAGAAATTCATTTGAGAATTTGATATGCAGGCACAGAATATAGATTCAAATGCTAATGATTAGTGAATCCATGTATGGGTATGTGGGTAGTCTTTACAGAATTTTTTATTTTGGTTTAAATGCTAATAATATTTTTTAAAGAATAAATGGAATAAGCATACACCTTTAACTCACAGGCCAGGTTTACAGCTAATGGTATCATAAAAATTTGCTATTCACTCTCTGAAATATTACTTTATTATTAAGTATCATTAATTCTGCCATATGCACAGTGGGGGCTCAGTTAAGGAAGATAAATGTTTCAAAGGCACATTTATATATGTGTGTCTCCATGGAGTGACAGAAAAACATTTTCTAATGCCTATCCAATGTACACCCGGCAAGCTTACAATTGATGGGAAAAGTACATTATAACAGAGTGCATTTGTAAGATACCATTTTTAAATGTATTGGTGTTTTGTGTGTGGGTTTGCATGTAATTGTGTCTGTATCTGTGAATGAACATATCTGAATGCCGAGGGAAATATCCAGAAGTATGTTCACCAACAGGGAAGTAGTGATTGTCTCTGAGTGTCAGAGAGCATTAGTTTATTCTCTTTTAGTGTTATTTGTTTTTATAATAAGTGTTATGTATTTTAAACACAAAATACAATATAGTAAATAAATCACGGTGACTTTAATCATGTCTTATTTGAGAATTGCATACGCATGCTGTTAGCCAGAAACATATTCTATGCACACAGTACACATGACAAATACAGAATTTCCAAAGAAAAACTGTAATTGTGTTAAATTCTTTTTAGGGAGTGACATTTTATTTACCACTTAGGATAGCATTTGAGTATGTGGTCATTCTTTCCAAAAAATTGAAATTCTAAATAAATAACTGCCTCCAACACTGTATCTTCCTGCATATC
>NW_022111324.1:42800669-42810507 GCF_000313985.2 Echinops telfairi | reverse complement strand
AGAAGATCAATAGGAAAAACCTGACGATCCGTCAAAACCTTGGCGGGTGTTCCTCCCTCTGATGCACGTTAGACCTGATTCAGTTTTCAACATTGTATTTTTTTACGTTTGTTTGTTCATACTGGGTTTATCTCAGATGTGTTATGTCATTAGGGTCACCATCTGGAATTTGTGTTATATGTTTTTCTGTTTTTTAGTATATGAAACCCAGGGTTGATGAAGTTATAGGGACAGGAAGTAGGAAAAGGGTTGTTGTTTTGGCTTTGTTTTTGTTTGTTTTTTTTTTGGGGGGGGGCGGAGTACAGTGCTGGTAGGGGGAGGGGGGAAAGGGAGCCCAGATCAAAGAGTCCAAGAAGCAAAAAACTGTTTTGAAACTGATTGTGGTAGCAATTGTACAATACTGCTTGATGTGATTGAACTGTGGCATGATATGCTATATGAATTAAGTCCCAATTTTTTAAAAAATGAAAAAATCTAGGGCCTCATCTTATTTCTGCTAGTAAATGATTAATAGCCTTATGTAAATTATCTAACGTCTCTGAAAAATTGGGAAAACAGATTATTTGTACTAGGAGGTCTCCATGGTTCTTAAAAATAGCCTTGGTGGCTAAGTGCCGATGGTTAGGTTTTTGGCAGCTAACCAAAATGCCAATGGGGCCAACCCACCTGTGGACAATATGACCTGACCATCCGGCAATATGGATTACAGTCCTGGAAGTTTTACCCTGTTCCACAATATCACTTTAAGTCAGAATCAACTTGATGAGTAGAATCGACTTGATGGCTCACGACAAGATCTGAAAGGCTAATGCTTTTGTGTGGAAAACATTCCCTCAACCAATCACAATGATCTACATATAACCCCCTCTCAGAGGGATGGACAACAGAAAAGTGGTCAGTGTAAGACATGAAAATATAATAATAATTTATAAATTATCAAGGGTTCATGAGAGCTGTAGGGTGGGAGAGGGAGGGAAAAAATGAGCTGATACCAAGGACTCAAGTAGAAAGAAAATGTTTTGAAAATAATGATGGCAACATATCTACAAATGTGCTTTGACACAATGTATGTATGTATGGTTTGTCATAAGAGTTGCACGAGTCCCCAATAAAATGATTAAAACAAACAAATAAAAAAGAATAAATTAAAAAATAAACATTCTCTCTGCAAGAGGGATGAGGGAATAGGACGGACAAGGACTGTATCAACAGACTCGGGCTCTAGAGCTGTGTTCTGTTTCTCCAACACCATCACCTTTCTCTAAATGCTCTCACGTCTCTTCCCTGATACCAAGATTAAAACAACTGAGTCCTGAGCCCGAGTCGAGCAGTCCTTGACTGCGGCTGTTTGCGTCCATTGTAGTAGAAACCCTGTTTAAAATCATCACAGTGAGTTTTACTTAAATTCTCATCTGAAAAAGGTTTGCCTTAGCATCTTGTGAGGCTTTCCATCCCTCCGTCCTGTTGGGCTACTTACTGTCCTTGCCCCCATGTATGTCTCCCTCTGGCCCTCTCCCTCCTCCTCCTACATAAGTCATTGCTCAAGCCTGGCTCCAGCTTCACTCCTTTAGATTGCTGGAAATGGTGAGAAGATTAAGGTGAATCAATAAAAGAAATCTAAGTTCACTGCGCTGTGAAGTGTGTCAATGCATTATTTGTGAAAATTTCTGTAGCAATGGTGCATGGTTTATGGCTCCATAGCTTCTGCCATAGTAAGGTGCTTGATCTGTGGCACAAAGGTCCACATCCTCAACTATGGATGCCCGCTGCCTCCATGCTCATCCACTAACAGTGAAAGGTACGAGTAGCATCGGAGCTGGCAGCATAAGAGAGCAAAAGATGTCCTCGAAGCTGAAAAAAAGAAAACCAAAGTAAGTGAGGCATGTGGCTTAACAGGATGAGTCAAGCCCAGTGCTTCTGCCCCACTGGTGATGTTCACAGCTGTTGAGGACAAGGTGGAGAAGGCTGCAGTTCACAACTGGTGGAAGGGATATTGTGAATCCTTTCTTGTCGTTAGAATAGAATGGAAGTGTAAACATGTTTTACAGGATTACTAACTACATACATATTTAAAGGTAGCAGTCTGTAAATCAGCTGTAATTAGTCTAAATCATCTGTAATTATCCTGCAAAAGATCCATGATCTCCAGAATCTAATGTTAATTATGTTGACACATGTTATATGGAACACGTGAGTAGAATGACGTGTCAAATAGACTGAAACTCTAAACGGTATAATCATGGGTCATCATTAATTATTAATCCACAGGCTTTAATTGCACAGCTGTGTATGGAGCACCACATATGTAAGTGAGATGTGATGCAATTATGGTAGGGATGTGTCCCCTAAAATTAAGGATAGTTAAGATAAATTTTGAGTGAGAAATCAGGACTCTAAATAAAAATAATAGAAGTAAGCCAATCATTTATCAATTACTTACTATATTCTAGAAAATATTATAACATCTTCTGACGTTTAAGATTTTTAAAAAATTAGTATGTAATATGTGACTTTGAGGGTTATGCTAACAGCCAGGTCAGCAATCCGAACCCACCAGCTGCTCCTTAGTATAAAAACAAATTTGTCTGCTCCCCAAAAGATGTGCAGTTTATCAATCTCAGGGGGCAGTTTTGTTCCATGCTACAGAGCACATGTGAGCTGCAATCAATGCAATGGCAGTGGGCTTGAGAGCTTTTCCATGAATAATGGCCTCATCAGAGGGCTGGCAAGATAAACCACAAAACAAAGATTGCAAACTTGTGGCTTTATTTTTGGTCTACATTGTTTTGTTTTTGACATGTGAAGTAGTTGATAACATTTAAAATAAAAAAGATTTGCATAAAAATCTCTGTGTTAATATTTTTAAACCTTAAGATTTTGCAACACTGAGGCTCACATTCTTCTTTTTTTTATTTCAGCTTTCTCCTAAAAGAATTTATTTTTTCCTCCTGAGTAAAAGTGAAGAAAGTCTACAGCTTTGAAAATTACTTTTAGGTGTGTTTTTTTTAAATTATTTTATTGGGGGCTCGTACAATTCTTATCACAATCCATACATACATCCATTGTGCCAAGCACATATGTACATTCGCTACCCTCATCATTCTCAAAAGGCACGCTCAATCCAATGTCCTAAGTCCCATGTGCTCACACCCAGTTACAACTCCCACCTGCTCTCCTGAATTCTAACTCCATAAATTCGTTTTGCCTGGTTTTGAAACATATCAATGGAATAATATGTACATTGTTAACGTTATTGATTTGTGTGTGGTCCTTATCACTCTGCACTGTGACTATAAGATTAATTTATGTTAGCCATGTGTAGCTGTCGCTTGTTCTTTCTCACTGTGAAAGATCATTTCATTCATGAATATTCTAATTGTATTTATTCACGTAATTCTTGTTAGTCATCTAGCTTTATTTCTAGCTATTGGAGCTATTGAAAGTAATCTTGCTGTGACATGACCATCCTTAAACATAGCTTTTGGTGACCATACAAATGGTCTCATAAAAATTAGCCCAGGAGTGAGATTTCTGGATCACAGAGTAGAGAATGACTCCTGGTGGTATGGTGGGTTGCACAGTGGGATGCTCACTAAAATGTCAGTAGGTTGAATCGACCAGCTACTCTGCAGGAGTATGAGGAGGGTTACTTATGACTCCCATAAAGATTTATAACCTAAGAAACCCAGAGGGGCAGTTCTACCCTGCCCTGTACTGTTGCTATGGATTGGAAGCAGAAGCAGCGGGTTGGGTTTGGAAATCACTTATATCCTTATAATATTTGTCTCTAGTACTCAAAATACTGGAGAATGTTCTTTAAGTCCTCTGTAACATTGCTCAGAAAGATTTTTTTCTTAATATTCTAGTTTCTTATATGTTTTATTAGATTTATTCCTGACTACTTCATGCTGCACTCTAATGAATGATATTGGTTTGACTTTCATTTTTTATTTATTACACCTGGATACATACATGTAGTTGACTTTAGGATAATGAGCTCACCTTCAGCAAACGTCCTTTCAATGTCGCTAATTGACCTAGATTTCTAGTGATTTACAGAATTATTTGGATTGTCTGTATCATAAATCGTTGCCATCAGGTCGATTCTGACTCAGCGTTTCTGTCGAACAGGGTAGACCTGTCCCTGTGATCTCTGAGCCTAGCTCTCTTCATGGGAGTAGAAAATCTCATCTTTCTCCTTCAGAGTCTCTAGTGGTTTCGTACTGCTGACTTTGAGGTTAGCAACACAGCGCGTAAGCACTAGGCCACTTGGGCTCCTCATGTAATAAATACATTGTACATAAATAATTATTCATTTATTTATTCCTTCTTATCTTTATAAAGAACCCTAGTGGCACGACTGGGCTAGCATTGGACTCCATCAGTGGCTCATACCTGAGAGGCACTCCCGGAGAGAAAGGTGAGGCTGTCAGTCTTTGTAAAGATTTACAGCATCGCAAACCTTTGGAGGGTGACTGGAAGTTGGATCAACTGAATGGCAATGGATGCGGTTTTCGTATCCTTATACTATTTACTTAGTTTCTTCCCTTATATGATGTATACATAGTTAAACTTTGTTGATGGTTACTGGGTATTATTGTCTTTGTTTTCACTCTCGGAGAAAAGCTTTCAGTAATAAACTATTAGCAATGGTATACGCTTAGGTTTTGTCTTATTTTCTTTCTTTCTTTCTTTCTTTAAAATAAATCATTTTAGCTCTTATAACAATCCATACATCAATTGTATCAAGCACATTTGTCCATATGTTGACTTCATCTTTTCCAAACATTATCGTTCTACTTGAGCCCTTGGTATCAGCTCCTCTTTTTTTTCCCCCTCCCTCCTGAACCCTCCAACCACTGCAAACCCTTGATAATTTGCAAATTTTTATTTTCACATTCTATACCATCCACTGTCAGCCTTCACCCATGTTTCTGTTGTTCATTCCCCTTGTGTGGGGGGGTGGGAGTGGGGGGTTGTAAGTCTATCATTGTGATCAGTTCTCCCTTTCTCCCCTTCCTCCCCCCACCTTCTCCTTACCATCGTGGCATCGCTACTCTCAATATTGGTCCTGAGGGGTTACCTGTCCTGGATTCTGTGTGTTGGGAGCACATATCTGTCACAGTGTATGTGCTTATTTTCTGTAATGTAAACAATTTATTTCAGTAAGGACTTTCCTATGCTCAGTTCACAGTTGATTTATATTAAGAATATGTTTGTTTGTTTTTAATCTGAGATGTAGATGAATCTTCCCCCTTAATTTTGTTTTATTGATTGGTAAAATATACTGATTGTATTTTTAATGCTAAATTTCCCTTAACTTTACGTAATAAAAAACTAGGTAAGTACATATATTATCCTGTTTTATGTTTCCCTAGTCTTATTTGCTGAGGAGTTCTGGTAACCTGTGGCCTATTCATTGAGCTGCTAACTGCGAAGTCAGTGGTTCAAACCTACCAGCTGTCTACTTCTGTAAAGATTTAAAATCTCAGAAATATAAAGGGACAGTTCTACTTCATACTAGAGGGGCCCTATTAGTTGGACGTGACTCGATGGCAGCGAGTTTGGTTTTTTTATGTTGTTTATTTGGTAATGAGGACTCTTACTATCTCATTATCTGATATTTTGCATTTTTAACAATAGTAAAGAAATGTACTATCCAACTATTTTGTGCATTAAAGATCTACATCTGGCAGTCTGAGTGCTGACGTTTAAGGCAAGAGTAACACTGGGCGATATCCTTAAGGTTATGTGTTCTAGCCTACGGTTCTCCGTGGTGTTACAGTGGCCTAATGATGCAACCTGTCAGTTTTGCAATCATACAGTTATCCTTCCCTTTGTAATCTGACGTGCTCGGACTCCGTTTTGCATAATGGCTTGGTCTTGGGAACCTAATCATGCTGATAAATGGTGAGTGAGTATATTTTATTTAGAATTTTTGTGTTGTGTTCATAAGTTCTGTTTTTTAAGTTTATTTAGTGAAAATAATGACTTTATTGTCTTAAAAATTGTTTATGATATTATTTTACTTCCTCCTTAATATTTATGAAATGTGTAGTGATATCACCTGGCAAGTGAATGTTGGTATTTTGTTTGTCATTTTTTCTTCAGAGTTGTTGATGGATGTTTATTCATTTTTCATTTATTTTTCACATAAATTGTATTGATATTTTTGCTCTTGCCTAGATGATTTGTTTTCTTATACTTCACTTACATTTGGTTCACTATTATGTATACAGTTTCTTAAAATGGAATTTTTCTCCCTTTTAAAAAAACAGTAACTGCCAGTGGGTCAATTCCCAGTCACAATAACACGACAGGACAGAGTGGATCTGCCTCTGCGGGGTAGCAAGGCTGGAAATATTCCAAGGAGTAGAAGGCCTCATCTTTTTCCCATGAATCAGCTGGTGGTTTCAAATTGCTGACCTTATGGTAGTAAGCCAACTGCTAACCCACCATGCCACTGAAACAAAACAAACTCAATGCCTTCGAGCTAATTCTGATTCAGAGTGACCCTGTGCTTAAACGAAAACTGAGAGCAATGATTTTCAGAATGCAGTACTGGCTTATACTTACCATCTTTTCCCTAGGGGCATTAAGATTTTAAAATACTTGAAATGTCCACCACACAGTGCTTTATTTATAAGTTAATTAGAGATAATTTGATCAAATAATTTAAGTTTATCTGATTCTTAAGTCTATAATCTTTTCTATTCATGGGGTAGATGATATACCCAAAAAAGATAAAATGAGAAAGGGTAAGTAAAATAAATGAACTCTGACGGATGCACAGTTTTTGCTGTGTAAAAGGAAGCTTCTAGAGGAGATGTGGAAGTAAGGAGAATCAAGAGAGTTTTATTTAGATACTTCATAATGAACTGAGCTTGAACAACTCTCTGTATCTTTCAAGGTCATTATTTCCTCTTAGGTAAAACACAAAAGAACATTCTGAAAGTTCCTCTCTGCTTGAACAGCAACGTTTCAAAGATGAAATGACAAGCAATAATATTAAATGCTCTAGAGAGATTTAAAAGCATAGTTTAATATGAGAACCATAAACTCTGAAACTAAGTGATCATTATATCATGGGATGTGGAAAACCAGATTACACAATTTGAAAAATATAATGAGTTTTACATTTTTCTCAAGTTGATAGAGATAGAGATGAGTAGGTAAAAATATCTCTTATAGTAGTGACTTTGCTACTTGGATCAATAAAGAAAAGTGATTAGAAATAGGAAAACAAGATAACTTGGTTTTAGTGTCAAAAGACTAGATGGCACTAATGGATGTAAAAATATTGAAGATAAACAATATCTTATCTAGACAAAGAAAGTTTCAATGTGACACACACTTACATGTAGATGACCCATAAGAAAGTTATGACATCGTCACATTAATCTAGATTTTATATCTAGGGCATATCAGGGTGGAAATGATAAGTGCTCTGAGACGCAAGAGCAGTTTCAAGTTAAAGGAACTTCTCACCCAGGTTAGTCTCCTTTAATGTCTGTTCCCAACAAAATAAGCAAATCACTTGGCAAGACTTGAATTGTGCTAGGGATCGAACATGAAGAAAAAGAGAGTCAACGCTCCAGTCTGAACACTAGCCATAGTTCTTTAACATCAGACTCCTGTTCTTTTTCTCTGTTTCTACAGCATTGTGGTGTAGTGGTTACACATTAGGCTGCTGACCACAAGGTCAGCAAAAACAGCCTCTCCTCAAAAGAAAGATGAGGCTGTCCGTTCCTGTAAAGAGTTACAGCCTCGGAAACCCACAGGGACAGTCCTACTCCGTCCTATGAGTCACTGTGAGTCAGAATTGACTCAACGGCGATGAGAGATAAACTCGTGGAACCAGGTCAGGATTGTAAATATAAACACTTGCTCACATTCAGAAATAAAGACAGTATTGGTTTCTACTGTTTGAGAGCTCGGCAATGAGACCAGGAAAGTTACCTTGATGCCTGTGCATCAGGAGTTTAAGTCCCTCTTCTCCCCTCTTTATAAGAGCTTCTTACAAAGCACCAAGAAGAGACCCAGGAAAGCTTTTTTATAGGGGCTTAAGTTTTGTAACATTTGAAAAGATCTTTCTGTAATTTTGATAAAAACAAAGATCCCCCAAATCGTTAAAGTGGTAGGCTTCTGCATTAAGAAGACAGACTAGCAAGGCCTGAAGAATAGGTGGGAGTAACCTTGAACTTATACATGCTTGAAATACAGAATTCTCCTAAGAAAGGAAGCACTTTCCAAAAATAGTTACTACAATTTCTGAGAGATGTTTTATGTTTTCAAATTCTTGCCAACTAATAGGAATGTCAGTTACTCAGGTGACCTTGATTCTTGACGTCCAACTGAAAAGCCTGTCAGAAAATATTTCAACAATGCATCAGTTTTTCTTCCTCCTGATTTATTTCACACATTCAAATAATGTCAGTTAAGGGAAAAACATCATCATGACAACCATGTGAGTGGCCTTTTGAATTTACAATGGTTTAGAAAACAGCAGATTTAGGAGTTTACGCTTTTCATTGTTAAAGCCCCATAGATATTTTTGCATTTTGAAATTTTCATCACAAATGCATAAATCAATATCTGCACACAATTTGTGCGTATCGTCACATTAGCTTACATAGCAGAGGGAAATGTCAGCTTACTCACAGCATCCTTATTTCTGAAAGACGGAATAGAATATCAACAATATTCATTAAACACACCCTAAATGTGTCAGAGTGTGGGAGATGCAAAGAGGCGTGTAGTTAGTAAGTCAATAAATACTCATTCAAAATTTGTGTAATGCCCATTGGATGCAATGAAGTACTGAACATGGCCCTTCTAACTATAGTCTTTGTAACTCTCACCCAATGCCTGGGGTGGGACTATACAAATAAGATGCATGGGACACTAATGAAGGGATGGGTCCATGAGTCATCGTGGAAACAGGAACAGAAGATCTTGTGACCATCAAGAAAGCAGAGCTAGGATTGGAGTATGGACTTTAGAGCCCAAGACCCTGGCGATGAACCTCTTTAATCCAGGAGACAGAGATCTGGAACACCAAAGAACTGGCAAGGAGGTGGTAGAGACGTGGTGGTGGCAGCTGCAGCGGCTCCATAGCACAGGAGAGAGCAGAGCCACGGACTTCCTGACCAAGGAAGACGTAGAGCTGAGTGCTTTGGGCCAGCTGACTCACTCGTAGAGGGGGTGCCTTCAAGCACTGCATCAGGGAAGCTAGGGGTGTTGACTCTGGAAACCTGCCGTCTCAGGCTTACAGCAGAGTGGGGTGCCCGTTGGGCATTTATAGGCATTACAAGGGGAGCATTGTAACAGTTGTGCAAGCAGGCAAGAGTGCAAGGATTTGCCTGGCTGAGAGGCCAACGATGAGAAAGAGAGAGACATGCTGTGCCTGTAGGCATGACTGAGAAGAGACTTTCCTAAATGGAAGATTGTATCCTGAGCATTTCTGACCCTGAATTGCAATGTCATTTTCTTATTAAATCCCATAAATGTGACTGTTAGAATTATGATAGGTCCTAGGAAGAAGACTATTTTGTGTGTGTGTGTATGTGTGTGTGAAGTGTTAGGTTTTCCTAAAAGTGAGACACAATGATACTTACTTAGACTCACGATGAAAAAAGGACATTATTGTGAAATATACAGACATTAATGGGAGGGTCTGTCTAAGTCAGCTCTTTACAGACCCTATTTCATCACCCTTCCGGAGGGGCTATCAGAAAGAATAGCGTCTGGGGTCTTAAAGGCTTGAAGGTAATCAAGCGGCCATCAAGCTCAGAAGCAACAAAGCCCACATGGAAGAAGCACACCAGCCTATGCAACC
>NW_022111324.1:42783457-42799182 GCF_000313985.2 Echinops telfairi | reverse complement strand
TTTTTTATTGTGTTATTAAGGGCTCATACAACTCTTATCACAATCCATACATACATCAATTGAGAAGGAATTTTAACCTGCCCAAAAGTCTGCCACCTAGAATATCAGAGATTGAACAATAAAAATATAACAGCCCACAACAAAGATGGCAGTTAGTTACTCTAGAGAAGGTACAGCATCCGAGCAGCATGCATGCAAAAGAGAAGTGAGGCCAAGTCGGCTTACTGTGAGGCACATGTATGGTTAGAAGGAATGGGTAACTATGGCAGGGTGGAAAGGCAAGCTATGCATCACACATACGTTCTCAAATGACGTACCATTCTGTAAATAACAAGTACAGGTGTTCTTCCCAATGAAACTGAGCCCTCCTGTCAAGCCTCCCCCTGTGCCTTCAATTTTTGGTTCTCTCTCTGTGATATAATAACATACGGTGAGTCATAGGAAGCTGTGTTGTCTTTAGCAGTGCCAGATAGTTATTTATTAATATTATTATAAAATAATAATCATGAGTTATTATCCTTATTTTAAAACACAACAGTAGAGAGGAAATGTATGTGTCATTCCCAGTTTTATTATTGTTATTGTTGGAAGGTCAGGTCTAATGCCAGACTTTTTTCATTTATATAATTGCTTATATTTTAGGATTAAATAAATCAATGCAATCTTCCATTTTAGAAATGAGCACAAATAATGTTTACATGATGCATGTAAAATATTTCTTGATTTCTGAAGAATATGGCAGAAACCCTAGATTTTTTAATAGTAATAATAACCTTAAATTATTTAGCTCTTATGAGTCTATATGTTGAGATTATCTCGACACATCAACTGTGCATAGATATTAAACAAGAGCAAGAATGGCAATAAAGCACAAATACAAACCTGTTACTATCTAGTCTATTCCAACTTAAAGTGATCCCATATGTTACAAAGTAAAATGTTTCCATAGATTTTTTGTAGCTGTATTCTGTTTTAGACATTTTCTTGGCACATTATCCACAGATAACACAACTCAATAGTTCAATCATATCAAAAAGAGTGGTACAATCATCACCACAAGCAATTTTAGAACATTTTCTTCTTTCTTGTACTCATTTTATTAGCTCCCCATTTCCCCTCCCAAACTTCTTTGCCATCCAGTCAAGAAACCATTAGTCCAATTACTGCTTCTATTGATTTACCTAACCTGGATTTCATACACGGAGAAACACACATGAACAAAAACAAAACACACACACACACACACACACACTAACAGGCTGCCAGATAACAAGGGAAGATCTCCTTGGCAACAGCTGCCAGAGAAGGTCTACCTGCAGAACCAGCCTGCAACTCTTGCCTCAAGAATGTCAACCTAGAGATAAGTAGACCCAAAGTTTCTAGAGTGAGAGAGCTGAAAGGCCTGCTGACAGACTCGTCTTTCCCACTGACCAGAGGCTCAGACCACTTCTGGGCTGTGAATCCCATTCCTCTTGGGACAACCTTCTTCCTGGTCTCAGAAGCAACCCAACCAGTGAAACCTCTCACCTCACTGGCCTCTGGGGAGATAGCTCTGCATGAGCAGTTGGTGCAGACACAGTCAGCAACAAAGGCTAACTTTTGGTTCTTTTGTTTTGTTTTCTCCTTCCCTTACTCCTTCTTTCCTGTTTTGTTGATAGTCCCCTGCTCACCTCCTAGACCTAGCACACATGTTAACAAAATAACACTACCAAAGAGCAGGTTTCACACCAAACAAGGCAATTTTATTTTCTACTTTATATTATTTTCTTTGGTTTTTGTACCCTTGTTCTATTACAATGCTCTCATATATGTCTTCTCCCACTTCTTCCTATGACTTCTTGAATACCCATTCCTCCCAGCAGATAATAGGCAACCCTTTAGATTCCCATGCATCCACCCAAATAAAAGGCTTGGTTCCCCTCTCTCTTTTTGCTTTTCCCCACTGAGTGAACTGACATGCACACATACGTGTTTCCATAGTAATAGAAATTAGTATCAACACCTGGGGGTGTCTCTTTTTGGTCTCCCTGAAACTCCACCCATTATACCTTTCTACTTTCTCTCTTTTTCCTTGTGGGATATATATCAGTGGAATTTATTCATTCTGATTACCCTTCTTAAATTCCTTCTTTAATTATTTTTATAAATGTGTTAGCCTTTCCAGAGAGCTACTTATTACTATCATTAATTTTCTTTCATTCTCAATCGTCTTCCCTTCCATGTTCCCCAATTACCCCAATTATTCCCTTTTCCTCCACTTCACCATCATATATTTTTCCAGTTCCTGTTAGACCTCTTCAACATTACTAATCAGAGCCAGATACCTCAGCATGACCAGCAGATCACACACCACTAAGAGCTGTACCAAAATGCCAAGGAAACAGCACTCAGCCACAGAAAACAAACAAAGTTCAATAAAATCTAAAACTAACAAATGAAAACCACTAAGGCCCGATGGAGTACGCTGAAGAAGAGGTCATGAAGCTACCAGACACACAAAATTAAGAAGAAGGATGTCCAGGTCCTTTTAAGAGATGTGGGAGCAATCAAGAGAAAATGGAATAAATGAAAACCAAAACTCTTTAAACAAAAAGACATCCAAGAAGACAAACAATGAGTTAACTGAATTAGGCATCATAGTAAATGATCTGAAGTAGAATGAAAGAAAAGAAAAATTACTCAGACAACCATTCTGACTAAAGTTAAATAGAGAAGCAATCGATAAAAAAAGCAAAGGAATCAAGAAAGCCTCAGGACGGTGTGAGACACTAGCAAGCGAAACAACCTACATCTCAGTGGGTTTCAAGGGGAAGAAACAAAAAACCTATAGCGAAAATAGTAAAAGAGATAATAGAAGATTATTTCCCCAACATAGCAAAGGAGGAGAAAATAACCATTTACGTAATTGAGAGAACTGCAAATAGGATAGGACTACAAGGAAAAACATCATGGCATATTGTAGGCAAACGATCCAATTTCAAGGAAAAGAAAAGAATCCTGAGTGCAAATAGGAAAAACAACAACAAGAGTTACCTACAATGGGAAACACATAAGGATAAGCTCAGGCTTCTCAGCAGAAACAATGAAGGCAAGAAGACAATGGAGTGACATACTAAGGGGTACCCCACAAAAAATGGAAAAAAAACTCCACTGAGCAGAGCTTTCCTAGTTCATATTTTCCCACTAGGGAACCATTGAGCAACTTGTTCTGAGTTAGTGCACCCAGTGGCATCACCTGGGAAGGTTCTATCTCAGCAGTTCTCAACCTGTGAGTCACGACCCCTTTGGGGGTCAAATGACCCTTTCACAGGGGTCACCAAATTCATAAAAATTACAACTATGAAGTAACAATGAAAATAATTTTATGGTTGGGGGTCACCACAACATGAGGAACTATATTAAATTGTAACAGTAATAGGAAGTTTTAAAACCACTGTCCAGATCACAGTGAATTTTTTTGTAGAAGCAGTTTTGCTACAAACTTGTTTTTTGGTGTGTATGTCAATTTAAGAGAGCAGCATGTAGCTGTGGAATTTTGTTTCCTGCTTAGGAAAAATGCCGCAGAAACTGTTGTGATGTTGAACACAGATTACAAGGACAGTACTATGGGAAAAACTCAAGTGTAAAAATGTTTTCATTTCAAAAGAGATGATAAGGTTGTTTTGTAAAAATAATTTAAATATAAAACTTTGAAAGAAAAAAATTCTATTTTTTGGTACCCCCTCATATATAAAATTCTAAAAGAAAAAATAACCTGACAACAAAGAATTTTATAGTTATCAAAATTATGCCTTCTATTCAAAGGAGAGATAAAGGTCTTTCTAGACATGGAAAAACTAAGGGAATTCATAAAAACAAGACTAGCATTACAAAAAGTATTAACCTGATCACCATGGACAAAGAATCAACAGCAACAGCAGACAAATCTGAGTGCATCACGCACACCAGTCTGTGTGATTCAAGAATTGTCAACATTATAATCCAAACCCAAAGGAGGAAAGGGTGTCAGAGCTTACATTGTAAGAGAGGGAATATAATCTAATCCAATATAATTGCCAAGATTCAAGAATGATCAACAATATAATCCAAATTCAAAGGAGGGAAGGGTGTCAGAGCTTACATTGTAAGAGAGGGAATATAATCTAATCCAATATAATTGTCAAGATTCAAGAATTATCAACAATATAATCCAAATTCAAAGGAGGGAAGGGTGTCAGAGCTTACATTGTAAACCACCAGTTTACAGAAGCCCAAAATCCACATGCAGGCTCTTCACATAGAATAAGCCTGGAATGAATAAACTGATTGAATAAACTCTGACCTTAGCCAAATATTGTGAATAACATTGTAGAGATGATTATAGTAGATACAGTTAGGTTGAAATGTAGCATTTTATTTTGTTCCCATTTTGATCCATTTCAATATTGTTTCAGTTTTTTAAAAAGAAGTTGTGCTAGGCAGGGTTCTCTAGAATAACAAAATCAGGACACATATGTATATATGTAGATATATAGAGGTTTATACAGCGAGATGGAATGTAACAGCCAATTAATCCACACAGCAGTACAGAGTGCTCAGTTCAACTCACTTTTGTGGACGAGGTAATATACTTAAGTCTTTCAACTCACGCTGCTGCTGGACCAAGGTCAATGAAGCAGACAGGGAAGTCTTCCCTCAAGCAAGACAGGCAGAGTCTGCCCTCTGGCAGCAGACATCAGGGTGGGTCAGCAACAGTCAACAGCACGGGAGCTTAGCAAAGCAGTCCTATGGGATTTTGAACTAAAGTGATGCATGGCACAGGATCCACCAGCCTCGAGCTCAACTGATGTATGTGCCAGCAGTGTGGTGAAGCAGATCTTGAAGGAGACTCGGCCTTTAGCAACATTTTCATGGGTTGGCTTGGCCCACAGGTAGTGTAGCAGATGATTAAGGCCAAGAACTAGCTCAAGCAGCAGCTTGCTAGTCTGATCACCAGGGAGAAAAAGAGAGACAGGGATACCTGCAGTCTTTATTTATTTTAATCACCCTACAACCTGATTCAACTCCTCCCATGTGTTCCTATTGGCTTAGTTGGCACATTGAACCTCACTATCACAGAAGTGAAGAGGAGATTCATGTGGATTAAGCCTCTGGTCAATTCTCATTGAACATAGACGGAATGAGAATAACCTTGTTATCATGCTGAGTACACTGGAAAGTGGATTATGGCAAATGTCACTAGGTTAAAATTTAACTCCTTATTATTTGATCTCCCTTTTGGACTCCTTTTTAAGTTGTTCTAGTTTTTATGATTTTATGATTTTATGGTTTCAGTTGAGTTTTTTTTAATTTTATTTTACTTTGGTAATGTTGTTAGCTTTCTTGTTTTGTTTATTTGATGACTCCCAGGATTGGCAGGCAATACAGCCAGCCACAGGTTCAAGACCAAAGAACTGGAGGTCAGGTGAGTAGGCAGTATGGAATCTAGAGCAAGCAAAGAAGCAGCAAGCTTTCCCACAGTGTCTACTTATATTAGAAGCAAATTGTACCTGCAGGGAATGTCCTTTGAAATGAGTGATTGCTACTAGTAGGTCTCATTATGGAGGTATTACTATATTTTCACTGCCAAACCACTGAGAATGTTGACCACCCACGTTAACGAAAAAGCTTACGTTAACTATCACAGACTTATCTGAAGCATAGACTTTACAGCGTTTTAAAAACCAAATCTCTGTAGTAAAAGCTATATTAAATGTAATTCTTCAATTTTCACAAAGTGTGCTATCATGTATTTTATACTAGCATGCATTGATTTGAAAGACTTCAGGATACCATATATACTATTAATAATGCTGGGTTGAACATTTGGCTGCTAACCTCAAGGTCTCAGGATCAGCAATTCAAACCAATCAGTGGCTCATGAGTGAAAGATGAAGCTCTCTGCCCCCATAGAAATTTACAAACTCTGAAACCCAAAGGAGGAAGTTATCCTACAGGATAGTTATTCATTAAACTCAAATTGATAGCAGTGAATTATAGTTAATAGTTATGGTGTTTATTGTGATTATTAATTGAGGTTGATAGTTTAAGGCATTATTTATTGCCTTAAATCAACATATTGAAATCAATCCAAATTTCTGGCTTAGACAGAAAAGTCCTTTTGATGGCAGGTTGTGTACTTGTGTGCTAAAAGTATACCATCAACTAATTCAAGATCTACAACATAATTAGCAGCAAAAAATCCCAGAGAGTGTGAAGCAAAATATTCTCAACCTTGGCCCTATTGACATGCTGGGATGTATAATTCTTTGTGGTGGGCTGACACTCTGTATATTGGTGGTTGAGCAGCATCCCTGGCCTCTACCCATTGGATGCCAGTACCATTGCCCCAATTGCAACAATAAAAAGCGCTTTGAGATATTGGCATTTGTCCATTGTTCGGAGGGTTAACATTGTCTCCAGTCGAAACCATGGGATGGCCATAGAATTTTTAAACATAAATTAAGCAAAACAGAAGCAGACTTTACCATGTACTGATTTGATTAACCTAGAGTAATAATGGCATTTCCCTCCCCTTTTCTCATAGCTGTGAGGGGCAGTCATTAAGGAAAGGAAAATGGACCCTGGGTGAGGAGTGGTGCTAAGTCACACGATTTAAATCCTGTGGGGCAAACAGGCAGGGAAATTGTCGTTGCTTTGTTCTGTGGTCGATCAAAACTCTATCCCTTATACATATGAATGCAGAAATCAATAGCTTTTAAGTAAAAGGAGAATGGGCTTTGTATAATCCAAAGTGGTATTCAGTGAAATAGAGCATATCCATTTGTCCTTGCCACTCTCCCGGGGTGGGCCACCACAGAACCCGCACACAAGGTGAGCCTCCCACAGATGCCTCATGGCGCCAGCCCACCTGGTGTCATTTGTGAGGTGAGCTTGCAGTCCTGAGCAGAGCTGACTTCTCTCTGTGCTGCTCCTTGCAGAGAATGTTCACAAGCCCAGGCCATGAGGAAACTGCTCTCCTGCTGGGATTCTGACCCGAGGCCATCGATTTGATAGTGAGTTTATAGTGGTATAGCATGTTTTTAATTTAGTTGCCTCAAAGATTTGTATTTCTCAGACTAGCAACAACCCCCTCCCTTTCTTTCCCTGAGTGCCCCCCTTCCCAACATAGAGGAAGTTTGCCTTGTAAAGAACAGTGTCTAGTTAAATAACTAATGAGCTACATACACGCGCCTCTATATAGTTTGTCCCCCCATTTTCTTCAAAAGACAACTCTTAGGGGTGCTTTTTACAGTTATGTTACCAGAGTCACCACAAATGGACCAGTACTCCACCCACTCTACCAAACTATTTTCTCCGTATCAGAATGGGCTACTCTCAGTTGGTAGCTTTTAATCTCAATTTTGACCATGGAAATTTTAGATGTTTCTGAAAAAGAAAATAATTTCCTATAGAGCTAACTTTGGGCAGAGACATTTCATATTCAAATGATACATTCTATTTGGTTTAGTACAAAGCCTTTCATTATTGACATTTTAGGCTATTTGTACATTTAAAAATTCATTTCACATTCAAATGATGGATTCTATTTGGTCTAGCACAAAGCCTTTTATTATTGGCATTTAGGATAAGTCTTTGCTATGGAGAATGTCATGTGCATTGAAAGATGTTCAGTAACATCTCTGACCTCACTATGCCCTCCACCCCAAGATCTGACAACCCAAACTGTTTCCCATCATTGCCAAATGTCCCTTGGGTGAAAATTGCTCTTAAGAACCCCTCATCTTGATGACAACATATGTACAAATGTGCTTGACACAATGGATGTATGTAAGGATTGTGATAAGAGCTGTACGAGCCCCCAATAAAATGATTTTTTGAGGTTTTTTTTAAAATAGAGCTACTCATCTTATGAGAATAAATTCTATCATTTCATTATGTTCTGGCACTTTAAGATTATTATTCATTTACTATTAGAAACAAAATTTTACATTTCTCAAAATACAAGTGGGAAAGTGCTGCCTCGCTAGACATTGATAACATAGATGAACTAACATATTTGGGGCATTCATATGCTTATGTGACACGACTTAAAATGAGGGAAAAAAAAGTAGCAAATATTCATTAATTACCAGAACATGGAATCTATGACTAAAAAAATTAGAAGTAATCATAAATTAAATGGAATATATACAGACTGATATCCTAGGCATTAGTAAGGTGAAATATACTGATACTGGCAATTTCAAACCAGATCATCATATGGTATATTATATCAGGTATGACAAAATAAAAAGGAATGATGTTGCATTCAGTTCCAAAAAGAGAAGTTCTAGTTCAATCTTGAAGTACAACACTGTCAGTAAGAGGATAATTTCCATATGCTTACAAGGTAGCCAGTTAAAGTGACAATTATTCAATTTTATGTACCAACCACTAGTGACAAAGCAGAGAAAACTGGAGATCTCTACCAATTTCTACAGTCAAATGGGTCAAACATGCAATCAAAATACTGGTGATTAGAATGTGAAAGTTAGAAACAAAGAAGGATTAGTAGTTGGAAAATATGGCCTTGGTGATAAAGAAAGAAGCTAGAGATTGAGTAATAGAATTTTGTAAGACCAACGACTTATTCATTGCAAATATTTTAGGGTTTTTTCCCCAACGTAAGTGGGGACTATACACAGGGTCCTCACCAGATGAAATTCACAAAAAATCTTATAGACCACATTTGTGAAAAGAGACATTGGAGATGATCAATATCATCAGTCAGAACAAGGGCAGGGGCTGACGCCATAGCAGACCATCAATTATTCATATGTAAATACAAGTTGAAAATTAAGACAATTGATACAAGTCTCTTGGACCTTAAGGATGACCTGGAGTATATTTCACCTGAATTTAGAGGTCATCTCAAAAATATATGTTAAGCATTGAACATTTACGATTTTAAGATTTAAGCAAAGATCAGACATGAAGAAAACAAAAGAACCATTGAAACTACAGAAAAGAGCAAGATGGACGTCAGAAGAGACTCTGAAACTTGCTCTTGAACACAGAGTCACTAAAGTAATTGGAAGAAATAATGAAGTTAAAAGGCTGAACAGCATATTTCAAAGTACAGCTCAAGAAAGCAAAGCATTATAATGAAATTTGAAAAGAACTGGCATTAGAAGACCAAAGCTGTGAAATGCATTAGATATTTATTAAGCTGAAATAACTGAAGAAAAAGACTCAAACCTTGAGTTATGATGTCAAAAGTCTACACAGTCACTGTAAGAAAAAGAATTGGTCAACACTTAACCATTTCAGGAGGCGGCATAGGTAGCATATGATCAAGAACTGATACTATTGATGAGAGAAGTTTAAACTACATTGAAGGCTTTGAAGAAAAATAAGCTCCGGGAACTGACCAATATCAATTGAGATGTCTCAACAAATGGGTGCCATTGTAGAAGTGCTTAGTTTTCTATGCTAAGAAATTTGGAGACAGCTACCTGACTGTCCAATTTAACTCAAGTGAAGGAAGTTAAATAACACTCAAAGGACAAGCCAATCATCTTGGAAGAAGTACAGCCAGAGTTAAGAGGCAAGGATAGTGAGACTTGTGAGGATGTAGCAGGCATGGTAGGGTTTCATTCTGTTGTGCATAGGGTTGCTATGGGTCAGAACCAACTCAATGGCACCTAACAACAGCAATGTTACTTTACAAGAGCCTTGGTGGCACATATTCATTACAGGGCACATATTCATTAACAGAAAGATGTCAAAAGAAGAGGATCATACAGGGCTGGGGATGAGAAAATCGCCTAATTGATGGAGATCCCTGTGAAGATTCAAGTTGATAGGTTTTGTGTCAACTTGGCTGAGCTAGGATTCTCAGTGGTTTGGCATTTAACACCTAATAATTCCACATGACTTGACCTAACACAATGTGATCAGTTCCATGATGGGATCCGCATTGAGCAACCAATTAGCCGTAAGAAGATTAGTGTGGAATGCAACCTCCCTACTCAAGTCACAGCCTTAATGCAATTGAAAGAAAGTTTCCTCTGAAGTGCTTGCTTTTTGCTGAGTTTGGATCCTGCTTCTGGCTCATCTACTTATGGTTCTTTGGACTTGAACCAATGGCCTGCTATACAACCTGTTAACCCCAAGGAGCCATCGGTAGACTACCATCTGACCTGCAGATCTTGGATTGATTCATCCACATCTGCAGCCTGATATGAGCCTGTGGTATTCCTTGGGTTCATCACTCCTGAAACTATGTGAGTCAGTAGAAGTCTCCAGCTTAACATCTGATCCACATAAATGGACTGCTTGTGCCCACTTCTACAACTGTGTGCGTCATTTTCTTGATATAAAATTTTCTGTGCATCTCTTTCTCTGTGTGTGTGTGTGTGTGTGTGTGTGTGCTCACAGGTTTCGCTTCTCCAAGAACCAAGCCTAACACAATTGCCATTAATATCCTGTGAAAAGAAATAGAAAGTAATATAGAAAATGGTGTCATCGCTACAGTTTTATATGTTTATGAGTTTACATAACATATACATTTGAAGAGAATTTGTTTATGGTTAGACTCACTACTTAGTAAGCTAGGTATATTACTCTAAGGTCAGCATTCAAAGTACGGCATCTTATTTAACTTTGAACTCTATTGTTATAGTTTTGTTGTTAGGCACCTCACAGATTCAGGCAATAGCACCCTTTTTATTGCATTTTCTAGTTACAGAATGCCTGCAAGCAAGTCTTCTTTCCTTTTTAATCTGTACCGTGGGGAAGGTCTAAAAAACATAGAGACAAACATGCATTGTTAATGTTACTTGGAGGAATATCCCCACTAGTAGTCAGAAGACCTTCATCCTCCAAAATCATACTCTACACGCCACCCCACTCCTAGTATCGATGGCAATAGACCTTCATCCTACCAAAATCTTACTCTGCACACCACCCCACTCCTAGTATTGATGGCAATGGTTGAAAGCTGCTTGTAGTTTATAAGATCTTCCTCTCCATATTTTTTATCTCTTTTGTAATAACAAAGATATCCTCTAAACTGTAAAACGATTACATGATTGACTTCACAGTAAGTGTGGAGGGTAGGGTTATCGCTGATGAGTTTGTGAATTCTGGCCTCAGTCACCATTCAGGGGGATTTTTAGGTTTAGCCTGGATAGATCAGTGAGAGCCAAAGGAATAGAAGGAAGTCAAAGGAAGAGGACCATACAGAGTCAGGAAGAAGAAAGGTCTGCTAATTGTTTCTAAGATTTCCATTGAGAGCATTTCAAAAACAAATGGAAAGTAATACAGAAAACGCCATCACTAAAATTTTATGTGTTTATAAGGAAAGCCACTTATTTTATGTAAATATGCATTTATGTTTAGGTTCACTACTTTATAAATTAGACATAAATACAGAGTAGGAATTACTTTCTTTACAAATAGTTATTTTATTAGCTTTATGTAGTTCAATGACAAATGAATAGTCATCAAGAATAATTTTGTAAAATATTTCTGAAACCCATGGATCAAATGAATATTTTTAGATCTTCCTAAGAAGATATTTAAGAACTAAATAACTAAATACTGCTTACAAGTTGCGTATTGCTATGTTATATTTTCATAAATTAGATAAGATGTTAATCTATGAAATATATAAACACCTCCTATAGCTTAACAAAGAACCCCATCCAAAAAGGGCAAAAGATTAGAATAGACGTTTTACAGAGGAAGATCTACAATCATTAACAAGTAAGGATGTTCAATACCATTAACTATTAAGTAGCTACATATCCAAACCATAATGTGATAACATATCTCTCCCACTAATATGACTGAGATGAAAAACTAAAAACACCACAGGTTGGCAAGGTTAGGGAACCACTCCATTTTTTTCTGTGAGTAACCCTAAAAACAGAAGAATGGCTGATATATTATGAGCATTTAGTGAATATTTGTTGAATGAACTACTAATAGCAAAATATTCCAGCGCTTTAATATAAACCAAATTACATTGTGTAGAGCTTAAATGCTCTCAAATACAATGAGAAAATTAACCCGTAAAAGAATTTCCTGAAGTGTTTGGGGTATTTAGTTAGGTCAAGCATCTTTGGGGAATCTTCATAGATGAATTCAATCCTAAAACTAGGTTTGACAAAAGGAAGAAATAAATCTGTGAGGCAGATGATCCATGATCGAGGTGAAGAAAGTAAGCACAATAGGTACTACGTGTGTCTTATGGTCATTTGTATCCATGGACGATGTCCAATATCATCAGCCATTGAAAAGCTTTGAAGAGAGATTTGAAGCTATAAGGCTTGAAGATGGAAATGCTCAAAGTACACGAGGTTTTTGCTCTGAAAAGTTAATTTTATGGCATTTCAGTAGAAGAAGCAAATGACAATATCAAATACTGGAAGGACTTGTTGATATATACTGGATGGCATGATTTTCTGAATTTTGAATGAAAGCGTAGTTGTGATACTGGAACTGGGCAATAGAGCAAATTCTAGGGTTACTTTATAAACTGTCTTTGGTTCCTTTAATATTTAGTGAGAGGCATGTTGCAGACACGATCTAGTCATAGTGCCTCTTCCTTTTTGACCACCTGCAATAAATCCTGGAAAAGGAAGATACTTCCTTTCTGGGAGGCTGAGGTTCCCCTGTAAACTGGTTATGACCATTAAAAGATGACTGAAAGCTGCTCTCTATTGCATGGGTTTCTACACTAGATATTGCTTATTTGATGAAGAAGATAATTAATAAATATCTCTCTTTCCCTTTCCTTCTCAGTCCCTTTCTGTCTCATCTCTTTCCTTTGTTCCATTTTGGTGTCACTTTACTACCTCTGACATGTGAGGACACAGCACCGTGGCTGTGACTGGCATCTTGCCAACATATGATGAAGCCCCATAAAATCACCAAAAAAGAACCTAGAATTTCCATAAATCGAGTCTGAAATCAACAATTTTGTGCTTCTTGTTAGAGAGCAATGAACATCTTTCATGCTTGAAAATACAGTTAAGATTTTCCATTATGAATTTTTTCATACTGATAAAGGGCAGAAGATCCAAGTGGAAATCCAGTCAAGAAAATCAATGTAGCAAACATGGAATCAGATTTGCCAAACAAATGGACTTAATTAAAAAAACTCACCCTCACATATTTTAACTTAGTGACCTTTGGTAATGTGATTTAACCTTTTGGTACCTGTCTCCTCACTTACAAATAATAATCTAATTGCCTTATGTGATTGTTGTGAGAAATAAATGAGATAATCCCTGTAAAATGCATAATGCACAGGGTATGGGATATAGTAAGCACTTCCCGTGGTAATTTGGAAAATAGTCTCTAAGCATCAAATTCCTCATGCTAATTTCATAAACTTGATGGGAAAAACAAATTATATAATGCATATTCAATAACTAGCAGCCATAAAACTCTTAATAAGTATTAATAATTTCACTTCTTGAATAATAACTACAGCTGATTAACTAAATGTTAATAGATGTTTAATTAATGCTTCTTAAGTGTAGTTCAACTAAAATGTCCATTATTGCAATTACAAAAATATTTTGAAAATTATAAAATCTATTTAGTTTTATTTTTTTTTCATGATTAGGAGTTTAACCTGAATAATTGCAATCTAGTTGATTCTGACTCATAGCAACCATGTAGGACAGGGTAGACATGCCCCTTTGGGTTTCCAACAGTGGAACTCTTTTAGAGTATAGAAAGCTTTTTCTTTCTCCCTTAGACTAGTTGGTGGTTTTGAACTATTAACCTTGTAGTTAACAACTCAACAGATATCACTAAGAACTAGATATGCCAGGTCTTCGGAACTGATGCTAGAATAATGGGTGGAAGTGGAGACAAGCATAGAGAGTTTCTAGGTATCCTTTGAGGACAGTGGTGATTCTGTATATATGTCACCTAGCAATGTACTTAATGGGTTATCTCCTCCCATCCATCAGTGATGGTTTGGGTGTTACTATGATGCTTAACAGATTTCAGCAGAGCTTCCTGATTAAAAGAAACTAGGAAGAAAGTTCTGGTGATCTACTTCTGAAAATCAGTTCATGAAAACCCTGTAGATCACAATGGTCAGATCTGCCACCAATCATGAGCATGTGGCAGGATTAGGCAGTATTTCCTTATGTTGCATTGGGGTCCCCATGAGTTGGATCGATGTAATGTCAGCTAACTACAATGACAATGACATGTTATCTGTTCTGTTACATCTCAGAAGCCTTCATTTAGCTCAGTTAAGTCTTATCATGGGTTCTCCCATTCTTAGCATACTTTCCTGACCTGTGTTCCTAGCTCTGTGTCATGAGACATAAAGCTGTCATACCCCCAGATAATAACTGGTGTAGTTCTAATATTGACTGTATAGTCCAAACATGATCCTGAGAAGCACCATCTGGTTTAATGATGTGCCTTGCTTATTCTCTAATCAAGCATAAATAATCCTGCCGTCATGCATTCTTAGACTAAAAATAAATGAGTACAAATAATAGATCACTTCTGAGTATGTGCCTCCCACACCTTATCTCTCATTGAGATGGGGAGATACAATGGGGAAATAAGGAGCTCTGCCAATCTGTGCTGGACAGGTGGTATGTGCAAGAAATTATTTTTAATTTATTAAGTCTGAGAATTTGAGGTTATTGACTTTCACCCCTTAACTTAGTTTCCCTGATAAAAACTGTCATGAAAGCAGCACACCTTTCCAAATTAAATAATTAAATTATCCAGCTCAGGACTAGCTGTCCTTGGGGTGCTCAAAAAATAGTCCAGTTTTAAACTAAAGATGTCCCATAACAAAGCAAGGTATGTTTAAGACCCAGCAGCAGGCATTATGGTCTCACCTTATTCTTTGATTTATTAACTTCAAGGACAATGTGAAGGGTAGCATAAGAAGATGTTAAGAAATCAGAGTGCTAATGGCATAGGAGAGAGGTTCTTACTTAGCCTCCTCCCTTCCCTTTGAGAGAGGCTGCACAGCTATCTACCCATTAAAACACTGTCTCAGATTGTACTGCTGTACTATTGATGTCAAAAGTATGAAGTTATATGGTTGAAAGGCAACCTGGTTTTCTCCCCATTTTTTTCCCTTTACCCACTTTCCAGTCAGGTAATTAAAGTGTCTCCTTTGTGAGGGTGGTCTGAAGGACCACTGAGTGGACCTGCTATCACCTTGATACCTGTTCTTGTGGGTGAAGAGCTTTATAGGATGAACCCGGCCATGGGAGGCCTAGAAGCACATTTACACCAAGCACCCATTTCCACTCCCATCCTCCCTGAGAATTTTCACAATACCTTTTCTTCTGGACCATTATCAGGTCTTAATAGACAAAAGGGTTTTACTTCATTTAGACTCTGTAATGCTAACAGATTACGTCTCCTTTGAAGGGTAGATAATTAGATAAATGAGTATGCACCAGATGTGATGCGCGAGCCAGAGTCAGCCAAGATGGAAACATGTCCAGATCAGGAAGGGACAACTGCAATCGTCTAAGTAAAATAAACAAAATGCTGGATCACGTGGAGAAAATAATGGTTAAATTGATGAACTTCTTAATAGGTATTACTTTTGAAATTCCTTTGTGATGTTTAAATAAAAGTTAATAGACGGACGGCAAATACACAAATATGGCTATAGATGTTGTTTATTTTTACTTTGATGTTTTCTTATGTCTTAAGTAGTTTTCTTTCATATATATATATATATATATATATATATA
>NW_022111324.1:42772419-42782910 GCF_000313985.2 Echinops telfairi | reverse complement strand
CAGAGTCCTGAGTCCGAGGAGATCGCTGCAGGACCTCGGAGGAGCGCCTTGAGAAGCAGAAGAGACTGCAAGACTCTGGATTCTGGCTTTGCAGGTCTTCCGCTTGGAGGTGTGGCCGATGATCCTGGTTGACCCCATTGGCTGAATTGAATTGACCTGGCCCAGATGGGCCAATCCAGGTGTAGCGCCCACCTAGGTGTACCACCCCTTCCTGGCTGGAAGCCCAAACCTCTGAGTACGTGCAGTGGACAACCCAGTCCCTATGCTAGCTACCTAACGTTTTTAGTATGGGGTATCTCTACTATCTTTGGATTTAAATCCCAGAAGAAAAGGACTGACTGTGCATATCATGAATCATAACTTGAAGTCAATTTAATAAAATGAATGTCTCCAACATTAGAGGCTTTATGGGATATATATTTTTTTACTTATAGGAAAACTTTAAAGTATATGAAATAACGAGAAGTTATCTTCATCAGGGGCTGTATCCTGAGCATTCCTGAGTCTGAACTGCCATCTGTTGCTTTCATGATAAACTACACAATTGTGAGTATAGTCGAGTAAGTTCTGCGTGGCCATTGCAACCCATAATTGAGCCCCACAGAGAAGTACAGATGGCCTAGAGAGATAGGTTGCATCGCAATTGGTTAAACGCTTGGAAGGTAGAACATGTGCTCCCCTCTACTGATTCCCCAGAGGAATCAGTCTTGGGCTGTTAATACAAATATTGACTTCCTTCCCAATCTCATTAACTAAGAGGAGGTCAGATGCCTTGGATACACCATTTTTGCAACACCATACTTTCCTAGTTTCCTCGTTTTCTTTCTTTCTTTTTTAACCACCTCACTGACAACCCCTGCTTGGTCTCCTGCTGATTCATTCCCACTTATCCAGCTTCTAAAGTTTTAAATGCAGCAGGATTAAGTCCTTAGGCCTCTTTGTATGCTTGTAATTTCTGGTGACCCCTGTGTCAGGGGACACGAGTATACAAAGACAGAGGACTGTCCACTTCCAGGGACTGAGTCACGTGATTATAAGAGGAGGGCAAAGCCAAACACTTTGGGTCAGAAATAAGGCTGGACACTCCTGTGGGCTTGCATACCAAGATCGATAGATTGGTGACAGAAAGAGGATACAGTGATAAAAGAGGCAAAACAGAGTTTTACAAAAATATCTATTTATAGCCTTGAGGCAGAACTCACCCTAAGGAAACTATCCTTTAATTGATTGGTTGGTTATACCGCATGAGATTGTGTTGTGGAAGATGACTGTATGGCATGTTACTACATGGAAAATAATTAACCACATTGTATTTTTTAAAGTTAGCTGCTCTCTCCAATGTCAACTGATGAACAACCTGACTACTGTAGGCCAGCAACTATCCTCGTGGCTTTCCAGACACCTGGGAGCATAGCCAAGTCAAGGTGGCCAGAGGCCCCAGGGCAGCGGAGTGTGTATCTGATCATGCTCAGGGGTTTGCTTGCTTTTCCTTTCTCATCTCTGAAGTCCGGACTTGATTATCCAACTACCCTCTTAACACCCTCACTTCCATATCTAAAAGATATCTCACACATAGCATGATTTATTATCTATATCGATCATAGTAATCTACACATACTATGATTGATAGTATATGTCGGACAACAGAAAAGTGGGTGAAGGGAGACATCAATCAGTGTAAGACATGAAAAAATAATAATTTATAAATTATCAAGGGTTTGTGAGGGAGGGAGGGTGGGAAAGGAGCGGGGGATGATGAGCTGATACCAAGGGCTCAAGCAGAAAGAAAATGTTTTGACAATGGTGATGGCAACAAATGTATAAATGTGCTTGACACAACGGATGCATGTATGGATTGTGATAAGAGCTGTATGAGCCCCCAATAAAATTGTTTTTAAAAAAAACAAAAACCTTCAGGAACAATAGTGGGAGTAAAGATACCATAAGGGGAGGAGGAAGGTGGGAGAGGGGAGGGGGAGGAAGGGGGAACAATGATCAATACAACTGGTGTATGTATTGTTATTAGAGATGTAAAACCCCCAATAAAAGAATTTATTTTTTTTAAGAAATGTAAGTTTATCTCCATCCAAACTCTTCTCTCCTTTGTTACCCATGTTAAGAAATCATGCCACTCATTAGACTATAAACTTGAAATAAATGTTTACTTCTCCCTGTCAAGCCTCATTTCTAGTGATCAAATAGTATCAAGAATTTCCTTTAAAATATTCTAGATATCATGAAATGACCATTTAGCTGAGCAAGGTGCTTTTGTATTAAGGGAATGTGCATGAGGAGGCCCAATGTCCACCTGCCACCCTACTACTAAACCTATAAATATTTGCACCTAGGTCCATTTCCCCCATAAACTTAAATATATTTACATATGTACATGTCTGTATTTAGGCTTCTACATATGCCTTTTGCCTCCTACTCCTTTCCTCTATTTCCTTATGCTTTCCTCCTGTCCCATTACCATGTTCAGCCTTCATTCTGGTTTCGGTAATTCCTCTCAGTTACCTTGCCCTTGGTCACTCCCTACCAGTCCTCCCATCCCCTCCCTACCATTGGTTTTGAACCATTTGTTGTTCCCTTGTCCCTAGGTTGGCCAACACCTCCTCCCTTCCCCTACCTCCCACACTCCCAAGTCTCTCCGGGGCCATTGGTCCCTTTATTTTCTTCTCACATTTTTTTGGGTCCAGCCTCTCTTATCTAGGTGGACATGCAGATATATTAATATGTGCTTAAAACTGGGGATGGCTTTGACAGCACAGTGCCAAAGTGGCACATGAGAACATGGCGATGACAGCAGCAGCAGCACCGACAAGCTAACAAACAAAAAAGCCACTGACATACAAAATTTAAAAGAAGAGAAAAAGGAAAAAAAAATAGGCTGTAAAAAAGGAAAAAGAAAAAAAAAAAAAAAAAGCCTGTTAGTAGTTCAAGGTCTGTTTGTTGACCTTTAGGAGCATTTTCTGGATGAGTCTAATGGGGTGCCATGTCCTTGCCCCAGAGTCCATTGTTTGCATTCCCTCGGGACCTCCTTGCTCTGCTTCCCTGCCGCTCCATTGCATGCCCTCAGTGTTTTGCCTCAGTGTAATGGGGTCAGCTCAATCGCCCATCCCACACTGTGTCTCCGGTGCTGTTCCATGCAGGGTTGATGGTGCCCAGCTATCAAAAGATATAGAGCCTGGGGTCTTAAAGGCTTGAAGGCAAACAAGCAGCCATCTAGCTCAGAAACAACAAAGCCCACAGAGAAGAAGCACACAAGCCTGTGTGAACATGAGGTGTTGAAGGGATCAGGTAGCAGACACCAAAGAACAAAAACCATCATTGTGTGATCACCTTCCCCACATAAACGCTGAAGACGAATGTGTGCATAAGTAAGTGTGGTGAAGAAGGTTGATGGTGTCCGGCTATCGAGACCTATAGGGGACTTAAAAGGCTTGAAAGTAAACAAGTGGCCATGTAGCCCAGAAGCAACAAAGCCCACATGGAAGCAGCACACCAACATGTGTGAACCAGGGACCAGGGACCAGGCTTCAAGCACCAAAGGCGGGGGAGGAAAAAAAAATCATATCATCGTGAATGGGGGTGGTGCATGATGGGGACCCAATGCCCATCTGTAGACAACTGGACATACCTTGCAGAGGGGTCATGGGGAGGAGATGAGTCACTTAGGGTTCAGTATAGCAATAATGAAGCCCACAACCTTCCTCTAGTTCTTAAACGCTTCCTCCCCCCAACTACCATGACCCCAATTCTACCTTGCAAACCTGGTTAGACCAGAGGATGCACAGTGGTACAGATGGGAACTGGGAACACAGGGAACCTAGGACAGATGAACACCTCAGGACCAGCTGTGACAGTGGTGATACCGGGAGGGAAGGTGGGGTAGAAAGGGGGAATCAATCACAAGGATCTACATATAAACTCCTCTCTGGGGGATTGGCAACAGAAGGGTGGGTGAAGGGAGATGCCAGGCAGTGTAGGATAAGATATAATAATAATTTATAAATTATTAAGGGTTCATGAGGGAGGGGGGATGGAGGCTGAGGGGAAAAAAGGAAAATGGGCTAATTCCAGGAACCCAAGAGGAAAGCGAATTTTGAGAATGATGAGGGCAACAAATGTATAGGTGTGCTTTACACAATTGATATATGTATTGTGATGAATTATATGAGCCCCAATAAAATGATTTAAAAATATATTCTAGAACTGGATCATTTATTACTACTTCTAATGCACCACCCTTGACCATGTCAGCTACCAATCTTGACCCCTTGCAATCAATTTTTATCCTTTAAAATGATACATCTTTTCCTTTTACATATACACATAAAAATTCTCCAATAGTTTCACATGGCATCTATCATAAAATTCAATGCCTTTTCTTTCTAAAAGGGATTTTGAACACCTGGATCTTTCTACAGCCTCATCTTCTCAGCCTTGTCAAGTCAACACACACTGACTGTTACAGGATTTTCTGGCAAGTCAGTAATGCTCCCCTCCCTGTTCTGACATGGTCTACTTTCTCTGCCTCATGGTCCACTCCCTAAATTGTCGATTCTCCTTAAATGATTTACTCATTGAGCATCTGGAGCAGTCTACCAAGCGGATATTCTATCCCACAATACTCCATTTCCCATGCTGCTCTCCTTTTCCTCACATCATTTGTGCCTTGCAGACATAATACAATCGTATTTGTTTATTGTATGTTGTCTCTTTCTTCCCTGTCAAATGCAAGCTCCAGGGGAGCCCTTGAGTTGATGCCTGTCAGTCTGTCTGTGTAAGCATGATCTCACTCCCTCAAGACCCTGCAGGCACAATGTAAAATGTCCTGCTCCTCGCACAAACTAAGTTTACATTCTGTTGCCCATGCCAAGAATGATTTCTAACACCATTGTATCATGGCTGGCTTCCTCAATTCTTTCAAAAGGTCCAAAGGGCCCATCTTCAGAAAAGTCTCTCCCAAACCTCATTCTCCCCAAAACTTCCATAGTCCTCAAATCACTACCCTTGCATCCTCTATATATGTTTCTTAGCAGATAGAACAACACAAAAATTTTTTAAATTTTACTTATTATTCCTCCTAGCATAAGAACATAAGTTCTGTAAGAGTAAGTAGTACATCTGACTTGTCCATTCTGTATGTATAGGTTCCAGAAAAGCCTGTGATATATACTAGAATCTCAATGTGTGTTTATCGAATGAACAAATGGTTTGAATCTCACATAGTTGTATATAGGGGAGAGAGGACTGAATGATGACTTCCGGGATTTGACTGGATCTAACAGAGGCAAATAAACAAGCAAACTTGTTGCCACCAAATTGATGCCAGCTCATAGCGATCCCATTGGACAGAGTATACCTGCCCCTTTGAGTTTCTAAGAATGTTATTCTTTATGAGAGTAGAAAGTGCCACCTTTCCACTATACCACCAGTGTTCCTAAGAGAGGTAAGGGATACATACAAATGAACAAATACAATGGGAGAAATTATGAGTAACATTTATATGTAATAAATTTAGAATTAAATATATATGAGACCTTTGCTACTGACCAAGATGGAATTAAAAGTGATATTTACTTTTCTACCTAAATCAAGAACAACAGAGAAAAAGATAACATATATGAGGCAGTAATTTTCAAGATACTGGAAATTAGGCAACAAAGACATTAGTTATTGAAAAAATGAGATGCAAACAAGGTAAGTTCTATAATTGCCCTGATCTACTACATTGGGAGAGACTACAATTCAAGAAGCAAAGGGAAAACAGATGGCGCTTAGAGAGATCCACCTGACTTGAGTTAGGAAGATGAAGCCAAGAGTCCAGACAAGCTGGCATGGCTAGAGGATGAAGACAGGACATAGAAGATGAGGAAGGATGTTAAATCGACATTGAGCTACTCCATTGTCTCTTCCCACACATGTAGTCAATTTGATTTCTGGGCATTCCCTCCGGCAAAATCCACCTGTAGTGTCACCATGTATGTTGTTGAAAAAAAGGCATGTACCATGAAAAAGTCGTTGGTCTTGCAAAATTCTATCATGCGACTGCTAGGACTGTTTCTTTCTCTGCTTTCAACTCAGGCGTTCCAGCTGCCAGTAAGTGTCAATGCATCTTAACTGCCTGTGTGAGCTATTCCAGACTGAAGAAGTTGCCTGTTGTTGTTGTTGTTGGGTACCATTGAGTCTGTTCTGACCCTGGTGACGCTGTGACAACAGTAGGAAACACTGACCAGTGCTGTGCCATCATCAAAGTATTCCTTTGTGTGAGTCTATTGTGTGACCACTGTGTCAGGCCATCTTCTGGAGAGCTTTCCTTTTTTCTCTGCCCCTCTACTTTACCAAGGACAATGTCTTTGTCTAGGCACCAGTCTCTCCTGATAATATATCCAAAGTATGGAAGATGAAGTCTTACCATCCTTGCCTCTAAGGAGCACCCTGGCCATACTTCTTCCACGACCGATTTGTTTATCCTGTAAGCAGAATATGATACTTTCAATATTCTTCTCCAGCACCACAATGTGAGTGCATCAATGATCGTTCATTCTTCTTAATTCAATGTCTACCTTGTGCATGAATATGTGACAATTGAAAATGTCAAAGGTTGGGTCTGGAACACCTTGGACCTTACAATAACATCCTTGATTTGCAATGCTCTTAAGAGGTCTCATGTAAGCAGATTTACCTAATGCAACCCGTCTTTTGATCTCTTGACTGCTGCCTCCATGGGCATTGATTGTGCCTCCAAGAAAGATAAAATTCTTGACAAGTTCAACCTTTTCTCCTTTTACCATGATGTTACCTAGTGGTTCTGTTGTGAGAATTTTGCTCTTCTTTACATTGAGTTGCTATCCACACCAAAGGCTACAATCCTTGATCTTCATCAGCAAATGCTTCAAGCCCTCCTCACTTTCAGCAAGAAGAGTTGTCATCTGCATATCGCAGGTCATTAATAAACCTTCCTCCAATCCTCATGCTACATTCTTCTTCATATCATCTAGCTTCTCTGATGAGTTTCTCAGCACACAGATTGGACATGTATGGTGAGAAGATACAATCCTGACACATATTTTCCCTGATATAAAACCATGCATTATTTATTTGTTCTTTTTACACAGCTGCCTCTTGATCTATGTACAAGCTCCACATGAGCAAAGTGAAGTATTTTTGAAATACCAGAGATACAGCCATTATCATAGCAACACACAAGCCACCATTTGTCTGCCATGTTTTTGTACTCTGGTGGCTTGTGTGCTACTGTGATGCTGGCTACGTCACTGGTGTTTCAAAGTCACTGGTGTTTCAAAGTATGTGACTGTGACACTGGCTACATCACTGTTCATCCAAAGCAAACAGGTTTCAGCGGCGTTTCCAGACTAAGAACAGACTATGAAGAAGGAATTAGCTGCCCACTTCAGAAGAAGGAGCCCTGAAAACCTTATGCATAGCTTCGAAGAAGTTGGTAGAATTCTTTCATTTTGTCATCACTAGTTTTGTTATTTTGTGTGTCAACTTGAGCTATAATTGTATTAACTGGATTTCTTGTATGCATAGCGATACTACCATATCACAGACAGCCTTCTGCTTTAAGCTAGAGCTCCGAAATTCTTGGTGACTATTAATGTGAAGGCATTCCTCTTGAATTTGTCATTCTAGTTTAGTGACCCATGTGATTGTCTAATTCAAAATTGCCAAGATCAGTCTAGGCATCAGCTCACTAATGCCTAGAATATCGATCCTTATGTGTTTCATTTATTTTGTACAACTTGAAATTTTCCTAGATTCATAATTTGTACATTCCAAGGTCGAGTCATTAATAGATATTTGCAGTCATGTCCTCTCATTTTTTTATCATATCCATCAACACATGGCTTCAAAGCTTTGCTCCATCCTGACATTAAGTACTTTGCTGTAACTTGAGTGCCGTCTGACCTGAGATGCTCATCATCTGGCCCTATATCTGACAGTGTTCTGCCACTATTCATGAGGTTGTCAAGGGCTAATCCCTTAGAAGTGGGCAATCTATTCCTTCTCCCTACTCTGTATTTATGCTGAAAGCTCTGCTGAAACCTGTCTATGCTGGGTGACCCCGCTGTTATTTGAAGCACCTTTAACATATCTTCCAGCATCACAGTAACAAAGAAGTCACCACAGTACTACAAACTAACAGGTGAGTAGTGGACAGCACTCATATTAGAATGATGAAAATTTACAAGACTGATCATATCAAGTATTGACAAAGATAGAAGCAACTTGAATTCTCAAGTAGTGCACGTGGAAATGTTAGATGACTTTTAAGAATTAGTCTGGAACTGAACTTGACTGAATTCGATTTTAATCCAAACAGTAGGCCAGTCTATAAGCGGAACAATAGCTTTAGTGAGACCTCAGTCCTTAGAATGATCAACCATTTGAGAAAAAAGGGGCAACATTTAACCGAGGACAAAGTTCAGAATGGTAAGGTAAAAAGGAAGACTAGCAATCAGAGACACAAGAAAGAATTGGGATAAGTGATGTTACCGTAAGGGGATTTCAATCAATGAGCAGAAACAAAATGTGTCTAATCTGCTCTGTAAACCTTCGCCCAATTCACAATAATAAAAAAAGGAAGTATAATACGTACCAAATGCTCAAACCACATCACCCACAGGGCTTACGAAAGGCAATGAGAACATATGCTCATACAAAGACTTATATAAAAGTGTTCGTAGCTGTGTTTTTTGCTGGTATAGCCCCAAATTACAAACAAGCCAATGTTCTTCAGCAAGTGAATGGTTAATAATTATTGGCATAGCTATACAATGTAATATTTCACAGTCTTAAATAGGAATGACCTACTCATACAGAAAAAATACATCTCAAAATAATTGTATTTTGTGAATTAATTATTTATCATTACATGAATATAACATTCTAGAAGCTACAAACTAATATGTCCTAGTTGAAAGGAGACCCTTGGTTACCTGTGGGAGGAGCTGGAAGCCGTCATCAAAAGAAGACCAAGACCGTATGGAGATGAGAGTCAAGTTTATTCTCTCAGTTCTAGCTCTGGTTCTGTCATGCGACCTTTTGCCTTCCTGCGTCCCAGTGTCCACTGTAAAGATTCACCCAGATGTAACATGGCATAAATTAAATATTGTTCTGATGCATCTGATTTTCTCAGGGGCTGAGTTATTGGCACTTGGTTTCAATTCCGAGATAACACCCTCTGACTTCATGGGGTCTCTCTACAACCTGCTTGCCAAGATGTCATTGTTGTTGTTATGTTTTTAATCAGAGACAAAAGATCCTATTTCCATCTGTGGATGAGATTGCAAACCAGAACCCCAAAGTCAATGGGCAAGGCCCCTATACCTCTGGAGCTCAAATTTGTTGTAAAACTTTGCAGACACCCTTAATTTCCAACACATGTAGGGAAAATAGCTCACTGAATGGGCTGCTAAGGCTCTTCAACCACGGGGGCTAGGACTGCCCTTCTGGGTCCATGTAAGCCATCTTAAAGAAGCTGCAGTTTAATTTTAAAATGCCAGATTCTAACTATTTAGCTTTATGTTATTTTGCAGACTACTTGACCCAACATCAAGAAGAAAAGGGCTTAACTACTCTCCACTCCCTTTTGTCAATCTATCAAAGAGCACTGTTCACTAAAGGACTGCAGGTGCGTCTGGTCATCTGCTTCTGAAAAGTCACAACCTGAAAACTGGGTTGAGCAGTTCCACCCTGCCCACGCAGGGTCACCCACTCAATAGGAACTAATTGTAAATACTTATGACTATGCTTAGGGTAACATCTGTCACACAGAAAACAATCAATGAGTGTGATTCCTAATAGGAAAATCTGCATTTGGGGAAATATGATTTCATCAATATAAAGGGAGCTTCATAAAGTTTGTGGAAAAATTCTACTATCATTAAATCCCATTTTTCCATGAATATTTTGTAGCCCCCAATACATGTCTCTTCTGTTTGGATAATATTCATTTGAGTAAGTTAAATTTATAGCTTAACAGTAAACTATTTTAACAATCCAACAAATGCCTATTTTCCTAATGTAGAGTGGAAGGAAAGCTAGTCTATACATCTTCCATGATGTTCAGCATGCTAGCAGGGCAATAATTGACCTCTGGTTCTCAGGCGAGCCTGTGTGGCATTGGGCTATAGTAATTCATTGCTATTTATAAATTGTTATTAGAGACTTCCCCTTTATTAAAATAAGAAACAATAACACAAAATAAGAGGTCAGTGTCTAGTTTCAACTTTTCAAAATTAATGAGAAAGTTATACTTAAAGAGAAACTTCATTTTATTTTCGAGTGTTATTTCTAATTCAGGAGGAAAATCTTCATAAGAAAATAAAACTTCCCAAATGATTAAGAAATAGCTGGATAAGGGAGAATGGGTAGGAAAGAGGGAACCGATTACATGGAACTGTGTGTGACCTCCTCCCTGGGGGACAGACAACCGAAAAGTGGATGAAGGGAGACGTC
>NW_022111324.1:42770063-42771385 GCF_000313985.2 Echinops telfairi | reverse complement strand
GCAGACAATAGAGTGCCATTGCTGCTTTCAATAGGAAAGTAAAAAAGATTAAATGACTTTGGCATCAGTATAAAACTGGGTTCAGCACACTTTCTGTAAAAAGCCAGAAGGTAGTATTTTAGCCTTTGTAAAAATAGATAATCTCAGTCGCAACTATTCAAACTTGCTGCTGTAGTGCAAACACAAGCATAGTTGATACATAAATGAATGTGCAAGGACTGTGTTTCACTAAAACGTATTCTAAAAATAGGTAGTGGTAGTGGGCAGAATGGTACCTCTGAGCCACAGTTTGGAACAACACTGCAGAGCATGAATTGTAGAAGCTAAGAATGAACCAGGGTCAAATATTCTAATTAGGCAGTTAACCTAATTGACAGTGAATAAATGAGGGATTAAAGGAAGCCCTTGACAGAGGAGACAATTAAGAGAAAAAAGATTTCAAATACATGTAGGAATTAGGAGTTCCAGGGTGATATAAATGCTTAACACACTTGGCTGGAGAAGTTAGAAGTCAAAGTCCACCCACAAGCACCTCAAACCAACCCTACAGGACAGAATAGAAACTACTCTCTCAGATTTCTCAGACTGTAAATCTTTAAGGAAATAGACTGCCTGTTTCTCCCACTGAGTGACTGATGGATTCAAGCCGCCAATCTTTACGTGATCAGCACAGTGCTTAACCCATTGTGCTGCCAGGACCCATTATATTAGAATTACCATATAGGAAAGTGTTTTGACAATAATAAAACATTTATAACAACATTCACAAAATGGAGATATTTCATTTTTAAATGGATTACTGTTTATTAGAATGTATGTTCAATCACAAGCATAGTCACACATTAGCTGGATCACGAGGCCTTCACAGCTACTTTACCCGTTCCAAAGAGAGATGACCCAACAGAAAGCTCAGATGCTAGAACAATATCATTCATATCACACACAAGTAACTTTGTGCTGGAATCACCCAACAATAGCAGCAGCTGCAGCAGCAGCACATTGACAGGGAGCTGCCAGGGGTTCAGGCTACATTCAGAAGAGGGTGTGGAATGGGAGATATCGTTGTTGGTGTCAGGTGGATTTTGCCTGAAAGCAAAGAATACTCCAAATATGTTCCCTTGTGTTTTACTGACTATGCTAAACATTCGACGATGTGGATCGTAACCAACTACTGGAGAAGCCTGGAGAGAGCCTGGAGAAGAATGGGAATTCCGGAGCACGTCATTGTGCACAGACCAAGAGGCAGTTACGGGAGCAGAACAAGGGAACAAGGCATGGCTTAAAATCAGGAAAGCTGTACATCAGGGCTGTGTCCTCTCACC
>NW_022111324.1:42766634-42768095 GCF_000313985.2 Echinops telfairi | reverse complement strand
AAAAAAAAAAGCCCAATCAGTAAAGGGGAAAAAAAGGACCAAATTACTCATAACCCCACCAGTAGGAAACATCACAACAAATGGAGACAAGATTGATGTTTTCAAGGATTTTGCCTTGCGTGGATCCCCAAGCAACACTGATAGAAGCAGCAGTCAGGAGATTAAAAGACATGCTCTATTAGGTAAGTTTGCTGTACAAACCTCTCTAACGTGTTGAAAAGCAAGGATGTCACTTGGACGATTAAGGTGTTCCTGACCCAAGCCATTGTATTTCAATCACTTCATGTGCACATGAAAGTTGGACACTGAATAAGGAAGAGTGAAGAAGAATCAGGGCATTTTAATCATGATGCTGGCGAAGAATACTGAAAGTGCATGGACTGCTAAAAGGACAAACAAATCTGTCTTGGAAGAAGTACAGCCCGAAACCTCCTTAGAGGCAAGGATGGAGAGGCTTTGTCTCACATGCCTTGGAAATGCGGTTGAGAGATACCAATCCCTGGAGAAGTACATCAAGCTTGCTCAAGTAGAGAGGCAGAGCAAAAGAGGAAGGCCGTTGAAAAGATGGATTGACACAGTGGCTACAGCCTGGGGCTCAAACAGAAGAACCAGTGTGGGGCTGGTGCAGCACTGGGCAGTGTGAGCTTTGTTGTACGTCAGGTCTCGGAGACAGAACCTACTCGCTGGCATTTAACAACGACAGATATAGCTAGAGAATTAGTCCAACTAAGCTCTAAATGTGCTTGATCTTTTCCTTCTTATTTTCAATAATTCTAGGTTCTCTTAGGTATAATTATTTATCTCCCTTTTTTCCCAGGAGTGAGAGGAACAGCCTCTTGATCCTGCCATTTCTATTAAGAAAGTTCAATTAGAAACCCCAGCCCAGAACTATTCTTAAGTTGCCTTTTGCTTAAAAATTAAGAGGAAATGGAATATTTATTTATTGTTATGATATTAAATAGTGTGATGATGATGTCCAATATCAAATTTAATCATTTAATCATAATCCACAGTTAATTAAATTCACTATAAAAATTATTTACAACTCTGAACTTGTTAGTAGGTTCTTATCTCAATACTCTAATAAAAGTTTCATCACTTAGGATTTCATAAAAGAACGTACTATGCAGTCTCTCTCTCCCCTTTTTTTTCAATTTGCATAAAGTTTTTTTTAATTAATTCTTATATGAAGTAAACAAGGTTTTGCAAGTCATTTTATTTTGTGTTTGGGCACACTCATCTAAACAGGTTATCAGCAGATTCTGAAAATATTCAATGGAGCAAAATCTGTAATATGAATAACTTGTCTTCAGGCTTCTTCAAAGATGGCATGACTTTTTAGAGGCTGAAAAAAATGAATCGGACTTGAAATCACATAAATTGAGCTACAGGTTAACAGCATATACAAATGTGACTGTTTAAGCAGTGGTCTCCCTCATTCTCCATCATCCAGAAGATAAA
>NW_022111324.1:42763196-42765161 GCF_000313985.2 Echinops telfairi | reverse complement strand
AACGGCTATTCTTTCATACCCCTCTGCATTCATGGAAACAAGCAGAAGTCACATGGAGCAATGTGGGGCAAGAGAGGCTTGCTGGATTTTTCCATAAACTGGCACACTGAGATAGCTGCATGAGCAGGTGCATTGTCATGGTGGCAAAACCAGTCTCCCATCTGACACAAATCAGGCCTTTTTAAAATCACACTAGTACCCAGTCTTTTCAGATCCTTGTATTAACAGTCTGACCTGGTGGAATGAACTCCATATGCACTACAAGTAAATGTGTTCGTCCTTTCAGGAAGTTGATGGACACCCAGAATGAGGTTTGTCATCAATCAACATTTTACCTTTTTTGAAATGAAAAAACCACTTGCCCATGAGTTTTTCCTCATAGCGCTGTCCTTGTAAGCTGTGTTCAACATCACAACAGTTTCTGCTGCATTTTTCCCAAGCAGGAAACAAAATTTCACTGCCGCATGGTGTTTTCTTAAATCGGCCATCACAATAAATGAGGTTCTAATGAAACTACTTTTACAAAAAAAAATTCACTGTGACCAGATAGAACCTTCCCAGGTGATGCCCCTGAGCACACTAACTCAGAGCGAGTTGCTTGATGTTCACGTAGTGGGAAAATTGCATACCACAAAAGCTCCACCCAGAAGAGCTTTTTTATGGTTTCTATTTGGTATCCCCTCATAGTAAAGACTAAATAATTGAATAAGTGGTGTTTAGAAGACGTACAGGATGTGTCACAAGTAGTTATAGGGTTAGCAGATTAACAGAACTCATTAGGCATTCTGATACTTAGCGAGAGTTTGGCGATTCAAATTTACCCAAAGATGCAGTTAAAGAGAAAACTTGCAATTTACTTCTGAAAGATCAGTCATTGAAAACACTAGGAAGACCAGTTCTACTCTGAAGCATATGAGGTCACCATGAATCAAAATGAATTCAATGGAACTGGTTTTTGTGTTCTCTTTGGTTTGCTTAAGCAAGCAGGAGCTTCAACCCTGAGGTTTAAATAGGGTAAAAATCGCCAAAGATATCCATGTATGGGAACAGAAATCACCAATTATGAATTATAGTGTTGGTGAAGACTATTGAATATACCATGGATAGCCAAAGACACAAATCTGTCTTAGAAGAAGCACAGGTAGGATGCTTCCTAGAAACACGGATAGTGAGACATGTGGCTGCAACAATGGGCTCAAATGTTTTGCTTATGAGGATGGCATAGGATTGGACCATTTCTTTCTGATGTGCATGTAGGGTCACTATACATCAGAGTCGATTGGACAGCACCTGGCAGCACCATAGGAAAGCCAAGCAGATTAGTAACATCGAGATGCCAATCCAAAAGACCTAAGGCAAACGTCAGAATCCACGTCAAACGCACATGAATGAAAGCAAGCTCAAGCAGTTGAAAGGAGGGAAGCAGCGTGAAGAGAAATCCCCTAAGGCAAAAAAAGTAACATTCGAAATCCAACCTTGGGTCTGTTGTTTACCAGCTCCATTGTATTTGCCATGCCACTTTCTATGCTTGCAAAACAGGGATAGTAATGGTACTGAACACTTAAGATTGATGTGAGAATTAACAGCTGCAGTGCATTTAGCATATTTCCTGGCACGGGAAATGAATGCCAGTGTTACAAGAGACGACCCCATGTTGTGCAAATGGTTAACATAGAGGAATGAGACTTTAAGATAAGGAATTATATTCTGGAACATATTTTTACATTTTCCACACTTTTGTTTTTTGTTTTTTTTAACAAATTCTGAAGAAAAAATATGATAAATCAGAAAGTGTCAAAATTTAAAACTTATGAATAAATCCAAACCCACTGCCATTTGAATTAAAGGACCCTCTGCATGGTTTGTAAATTCCGAGGATTTGTAAATCTTTATGAGAGAAACTAGCCTCATTTTTCTCCCTAGGATTGGTGGGTGGATTTGAACTGCTGATTTAGCAGTTAGCAG
>NW_022111324.1:42749013-42762736 GCF_000313985.2 Echinops telfairi | reverse complement strand
ACATGTGGGCTTGGGCAGCACTGGGTTGGGATGTCTTCTTGATGTGCACTTACCCTTTATGTAACCCTTTCTTATGCAAGAGTTTCTGTGGATTTGTTTCTCTAATGTACCCAGGCTAGCACACTATAATAGGAAGTAGTTCATAGCAAAATAAATCTCCCAGAGTGACTAATTGAAAAGCAAGACAAATTGCAAAAGATATACATACAGACTATCTCAAGGCTACTAGCAAGATCCATCCCTAAATCTGTCTTTCATCCTAATCTGTAGGTAAATCAGAGCAATGCATACAGTTGTTACTTACACTTACTTTAGTACAAGAAAAAGCTTGTTAGTAGGTGATTGTGAGAAGTACTTTATTATGAGTAGAAGTTGGTTCTATTGTTTCACATTGAGGACACAGTTACATGGATTGAGTCCTGTAACACAGGACTTACTATATACAATGTATGTTCTATGTTGACATTAAAATTATATAAATATCAACGGCAGAAAGATAGTGAGAACATGACCAAATTTCCTGAAATTAGACAAAGCTTTTTACATAGTCTAGTGCTCAAGAATGCATCTCATTAGCTATAATCTCAGTACTACTTAAAATATGACATATCAAAGCATTTTGAAGCAGCTACAGCTATGCTTAGAGGAAAATTTATAGCATTAGTGCATATGTTAGAAAAGAAAAGACCAGAAAAGCATTGATTGAAGCATCCATTTTAAGACATTTTAAATAAAAGAACAAATTAAACACAAAGATAGTAAGAGAGAAGTAAATGTAAAAGCAGAAGAGAAATGAAAGAAAAGAAAAATATTGTAGAACAACTAAGCAAATCCAGATATTGTTTCTTTAAAAGGATTTTTACAATTACAATTGTTAAGACTGCCTCAAAAAAGTTAAAAACAGCTAATATCAAGAGGGAAAAGTTGTTATCGTTTCAAAAACTATTCTAAAAAGACATTTATACACAGAAAAACAATCTAAATAGTTCATCACATTGTTGGATAAAGTAAAATCAATAAGTATGCAATCGTCACAATAGTGCAGGGAAAAAAAATTTCAATGAAATCCAGCATCCATCCAGGCTACCCTTACTACAGTCACAAGAAAAAGGAATTTCATTCATCAGATTAACATTTATAAAACAAGAAAAAGGCTACAGCAAGCACTATGTTTCACAGTGAAATAGTGAAAGCTTTTCTACTGCTGTCGCAGTGAGATGAGGATGCTACATCAATTATCCAAATCAGAGTGGAGGAAAAAAAAATCAAAAAGTGATGCATTTAGGTGAATAATGTTGATCTGACGCCTCTTGAAACTACTGTCTCCTGAGAGTAGGGAAGGAGTGGGAGGAAGAGAAGACCATAGTACCTCTCCCAAATGTTTCCTGTCTTTTCCTTTCTTCCGCCCTCTTTAATATAAGAAGGAATTGTGAAGACCCAAAAAAATGTAAGTCGTCCTAGAGACTGGTGTTAGAATGTCCATGCTGCTGGTGTGAAGAAAGCAGATGTGGAGAAAGGCAAGCCGCTGGAGGAGATTGAAGGAGGCACATGAAGAAAGGCACAGCAGAGCCTGGGAAATGGAACACACGGAGTCCGATGGAGGACGCTTTTGAATGGTCCTAGGGTTTATGTCTTGCTTCCATTTCATGTTTTATGATGGGGTAATAAATGCTTCCAACTCCTAGTACAAATGAGATCGTTGGCTTCTCGCTGAGTCAAAATAGCCATTGCCTCTTTTGATCAGAATGAAGTAACTTTTCAGAATTTAAAGAAATGATTTTAATTGATCTTAATTTCTTTCAAAGCCCACTCCCCCGAAATAAAAAACAATTGCCTCTCTCTGTTATTCCATGAATCATGAGAATCAGCCACACGCTGAATTCAATAGAATGTGTAAGCATAAGAAAAATAACCCAGTAGAAAAAAACCAATACTCAATGATAATGTATAAAACTTACCTACCAAATGGAATTTCTAAGGTAAAACCATAGGTATTTTATGGTCATTACTGGTATTACAATGCACATGAATAAATGTATTTATCCTAACGACATTAACTACTTATATTCTCAGGGAGAACAGAGCTCTGTTGTAGATTTTTATAAGTTATTGCAAAATGCAAACAAACTTTTTCCCCCCTCAATAGATCTGTGTAGAAAGAATCTCACACATGTGCATAGTCCACAGAACAAACTTCCACTTGGAATTCATGTCTCTGTTTACTCCTCATGTATGCTAAGTGGATAGGCCAAAGCATGAAGAAACAGGCCATAATAAGAGTAACATGGGAATTATTGTGCTAATAAAATAGGCAGAGTTTTGCATTTTTCATCTGAGCACATTGGTGTCTTGTCTTGTGGTAACAGTCATACGAATTCTTGGAAAAACCTAGGACTCCTGGTTACATTAGAAGTCAGTAGTAGAGACTATAAAATTCTGGATTCAATCACAAATTGGTCATTAAAAGCTAACTTTATAAAGAATAAGTAAATAAAGCAACCAAATCTGTTGGCTGAGTTTTGCCAGTGCATCTTGAGCTGAGCCTCACCAGCCCGCTATAATCAAGACTGTAAACTGCTTGTTATTACATTGTGGGAAACAAACAGGGCTGCATTGAAGGCAGACAGGTAACAGCCTTCACTCCGATTCATTCTCTAGACTTTGTGGGGCCAAATTGCGCCTTGCCAATCAATTTGGTGCCACACCGTTTTTTTCAATGTCTTGCCACAGAAATTGGCCTGCGGCCACCATAGTAGAGTGGTGTAAGAAAAGTGGATATTATTGGAGGAAAGGGAGTGAATTTGTCCTATGTCCTGGAGTTTGTTTGGATCCCTGTTTGCTCAGTGGTTAAATCCCTCAGATAGAGATAGAAAAGGCTGTGATTTGAACTCACCAGATCCAAAAAGACATTGAACCTTTGAAACCCAGTAGGACAGTCCCACGCTGTCCTAGAGGGTCAGTATGAGTCAGAACGGACTGCACGGCAGCAGTCTTCGCTTATGGTTTTGTTTGGAGTCTGTTTGTCCCTATGTGTTGCTACAGAATCAGTATTAAAAAGAAAACTCATTGCCACTGGATTAATACCGACTCACAGGGACACTACAGGACAGGACCAGGAAGTAGAAAACCTCATCTTCCTCCCGGGGAGCAACTGGGGGTTTCAAAGGTTATTTTCAGACTTTTCTGATGATTAAAGAAAACATTTATGGGGCAAAAGTATATAATGAATAGCAATAGGAAGTAGAGAATTTATGCATGATTATTGCATTTGGAGATTTAGTATTGTAAACCAGAGACCGAGATTTTTGTGAATCCTATCTGCCATAAATAATCTCTCATAATCGATTTTTATCTCATTCTGCTATATAATATGGAAATCCCTTGATAGTGTAATAAAATTAGGCATTGCTATTTCTTAAATTGCATTTTTTGTCCTTTTATTATGACTCAGACTTGAAAAAGGTTGAGCAGGTGTCTCGAAATCAAGAAACAGGAAACAAGGTCTTCCCTCGTTATGTTTTCTAATACTGAACATGTGAGCATTTATTAATTTTTCCTCTAGGGAACATTACATTTTCCAAATAATTACATTATATTTTATGGTTATCCACAGAAAACCACATTAGTTGTTTGGTTTGAAGGGAAGTTGGAGTATGAATATATATTTTGGAGTATCAGGAAGAAATTCATTCCATCTAAATGGCAAAATGTCTTAAAAGCATGCCGGGTTTTTTAAATCTCTAATAAACTTTGAGTCTCCGTACATTTGCTTTGGAAATGTATACTGCCTAATTAAGTTGGTGTAGCCCTGATGGTGTAGTGGTTGCACTTTAAGCTACTAAGCACAAAGTTACTAGTTTGAAAGCACCCGCCTTTGCTGGGACAAAAGACGAGGCTTTCTGCTCCCATAAGGAGTTATAATCTTGGAACCCAGGGGCAGCTCTTCCAGTCTGAGAGGGTGGCCCTGCGTTGGAATAGACTCCTGGCAATGAGGTTTTGTGTGGTTATTTTAATTAGTAGGTTGGTGCTATCAGGTAAATGCTCTGCTAACTGTAAAATCAGAGGTCCAAACTCACCAGCTGCTCTGGGTGAGAAAGAGCAGGCAAGCTGTTACCGATTCACAACCTTAGAAACCCCACATAGGGTCACTTTGAATTGAGATCTACTTGATGACAGTTAGGTGTAGTTTGGTTTGGTGGGTTGGTTTTTTTTGGTGGGGGTGTGTTGTTTTTTAATCATTTTATTGGGGTCTCGTACAACTCATCACGATCCATCCATCCATTGTGTCAAGCCTATTTTTGCATTTGTTGCCCTCACCATTCTCAAAACATTTGCATTCAACTTGAGCCCTTGATATCAGCTCCTCATTTTCCCCCTCCCTCCCCACTTCACCTCCCTCATGAACCCTTGATAATTTATAAATTATAATTATTTTGTCATAACTTACACTGTCCAACATCTCCCTTCACCCACTTTTCTTTTGTCCATCCCCCAGGAAGGAGGTTATATGTAGATCCTTGTACAGTAATCGGTTCCCCCTTTCTACCCCACCTTCCCTCCACACCCCCTACCCCCACCCCACCCACCCACACCCCAGTGTCGCCACTCTCATCACTGGTCCTGAAGGGATCATCTGTCCTGGATTCCCTGTGTTTCCAGTTCCTATCTATACCAGTGTACATCCTCTGGTCTAGCCAGACTTGTAAGAAAGAATTGGGATCATAATAGTGGTGGGGGGTGGAGGGGTAGGAAACATTTAAGAACTAGAGAAAAGTTGTATGTTTTATCATTGCTACTCTGAACCCTGACTGGCTCGTCTCCTCCCTGTGACCCTTGTGTAAGGGGATGTCCAGTTGCTTACAGATGGGCTTTGGGTCTCCACTCTGCACTCCCCCTCATTTACAATTATATGATTTTTTGTTCTTTGATGCATGATACCTGATCACTTTGACACCTCGTGGTCACCCAGGCTGGTGTGATTCTTCCATGTGGGCTCTGTTGCTTCTGAGCTAGATGGTTGCTCATTTATCTTCAGGCCTTTAAGACCCTAGACGCTATCTCTTTTGATAGCCAGGCACCATCAGCTTTCTTCACCACATTTTCCAGTGCACACATTTGTCTTCAGTGATCATATCAGTTGGTTGGTTTTTTAATTAAGGTGGCACTTTTCATATTACTAGCTAGGAAACAAATAACCACTCTATCAAATTCTGCCAGCTGGGAAAGGCCATGTAGTACAAAATGCTGTTTCTCAAAGTGAGCTTATTCAGACCTCTGAAGACATTTGTGCGTGCGTGCGTGCGTGCATGTGTGTGTGTGTGTGCAAGAGGTCTGAGAAGGCATATAGGATTAGAATGAGACATATTCTGGAATGGAAATTTTACATTAGAGAGAATGTGGAGGTAGGATCAGGGTGGGAATACCTGGTAAGTTACAAAGCAAATTCACAGCCATTGAATCTATTCTGACTCACACTGACCCTCGGAGCAGGGTAGAACTGCCCCTGTGTTTCTGAGGCTGTAACTGAGTAGAAAGCCTGGTCTTTCTCCCCCAGAGCGGCGGGTCATTGCCAACAGCTGATTGTGCATCTAGCTGCCCAACGTGTGATCACTATCTCACCAGGGCTATTCACGCAGGTGATCATATGAAAGAAAAAGCTGTCTAGGGAATAATAAGATATTACATGTATAGAAATTTTTAAGATGAAATAGGAAGTTTAATAAAAATGTCATGCTTTCAGAAAGGCATGTTCAATGATAACATCCCAGACCATCCAAGGAGGTAGTTTCTTCCGCTATGATAACTACTTTGGTGAGACAGTGTGAGGTTTAGGGTAGAGCAGTATTAACCAGTTTCTGAGTTTTCTACCTTTTGAAGTGCACCTGGACAATTCCTGCTCAAAGTTCCTCTCCATAAAACACCTGGTCACTATACTGCCATCAAGCAAGTATCACATACATGTATTCTTAAAGAACCACACCAGGTATCATAGGTGAAAGCTCTTTATGAACTATAAGCTTTTTAAAAAAAATAATTCCCACTATTTATTCTTTTATTTAGCAGACAAAAGATACCTTGGTCATGATGTCGGGTATGTGTTGGACAGTTAACCACAGGATCGGTGGCTCAAGCTGACCAGCAGCTCTGAGGGAGAAAAGCAAGACTGCCTGCTCCCATAAGGATTTAGAGCCTCAAAGCACTTTAGAAAGCTGCGACAAGTTCAAATTAACTTGACTTCTATAGCGAATGGCTTTTTAGTATTTCTGAGTCCTTTCCATAAGACAAGACATCACTAGGTAGGATTCTTCTCTTCCAGGAGCATACTGGCTGAAAGAAAAACGGAGGGCGAATCCATAGTGCATGGAAGCCGAGGAGAGGTATTTGTTAGGAGTGCAGGTTGTGCCATTTAAAGAAAGACCTGCAGGTAAATTGCTAAGTCTTAGGAGACGTTGGACGGGGGCACAGAAAGCAAATGCAGAGGAGGAAGGAAACTGCTTTTTGTGAGGGGGTAGCACGTTAGCGCATTAGCATTCTGAGCAGCCAGCAACCTAGTAGGTTTTCTCCTGCAATGTTTCACCCAACATAGAAACTCAATTGGATTATTTTTGAAAGTTGAGGTTTAGCCAGGAGATGACAAGCAGCTGAATGTATAAACAAAGAAGTGATGTCATGGCAGTACCATGGGCTCCACAGAAGAGAGGAGGGGAGTGATGGATGGAGACCTGGTGATAAGCCCATGGACGGATATCTAGCTCCCTGAGAACGGAGGTTCTTCTGGGTGAGCTAGTAAGAAATACAGAATGTAGGAGGGTTTGGCCCACCAAAACAGAGATAAAAGGGAACAAATCCAGGTGATAAAACAATATATAGAGTATAATCCCACATTTTTTTCACACAAAATATGTGAGGGTTGAAATGGATTAAATTGGGCCCCCCTAAAATACATGAATTTCTGGCTCTTGTGTCTGTGGATATGTTTCTGTTTAGAAATAGGTACTTTGTTGGGTGAATGAGATCATAACAGTGTGGGTGAATCCTAAACTTAATAATGTCTGAGTTATAAAAGGACCCATGTTAGGGCCCTCTACAAACCAAGCAGTGCCGAGAAACCACGTTTCTGATTGGGACTTACAGACTCCAGAACTGTGAGAAATAAAGTTCTGTTCTTTAAAACCACCCACTTGCAGTATATGCATCACAACAGCACTAGGTAGCAGACAGAAAACTAATAACAATATGTGAATAGTGGTTATTTCAGGGTGACAGAATTATGAGCCACTTTCATTTTATTTTCCCTGTCTTCTGCATTTTCCAAATTTTCTTCATTGAATATATATTGCTTTTGTAATTGAGAGAAAATTGTGAGCAGATGTGGTAGCCCAGAAATATGAGAGTAAAGCCAGAACAGGTCATTAACGACAACCATTGCCAGACCTTTAGAAATGCAGAGTGACATTTGGCACCGCAGAAGCCTCACAAGCTGGCTCTAAGGAGAGCAGACATGCAGACGTGTCACATAGATCTCACTTCCTTGTATCTCCACACTTCACCCACTGCGAAACAGATCTTGAAACTCGCACACAGTGAGTAACTCACAGCACACTCACACACTTCCGCACTTCCTTCTTCTAAAGGTAACAGGAAGTCCTGAAAACCATTAACATAGACAACCACGCCCAGTACCCCCTCAAAACATGTCTACTGGGCTGTGGATAACTTGGATTGTGCCTCTTTGGGGGAGGCTGATTTAAGTCGGGAAAATTCACCATTCATGAATTCCAGTTTCCCTCACTGTCCATTTTCTGTTCCTGCCTTCCCTTCTAACAAAACACCTGAATATAGTTGAGTTTATTTTCATTTCCATCCCAAGTAAAAGGGCAACATGATCCTCTACCCAACTTCCAAAACTGTTCTGCTGCGTAATTTATGAATGCCACTATCCACATAATCGGAAAGTTCTTTTCCAAAGGCCATCCTCCCAAGTTCCATAGGTTTTTTCCCCCTTGCACCCCATTATCGATCCCTGTTAACTGCCAGTCTCCTGTATGTCTCCTACAGTGCAGTGCAGGAGACTGGGTAACTTTAAATTCAGTTCAAGGAAGTAGCTACAGGTAGAAACTATGTAGAGATCACTCAGTCTTCGCTATGAACATCTCCCCAATCCCAATTCCCTTTCTTTCTTCGAATCCCAGCCCCTGGAATCCTAGTTCTACTTGATTCATTTATTCCATTGAAACCAAAGGATAAGCCTTTTTTTTCTGTTGTTCTATGTTGTCCCAGGAGAGGCAAATTTGTTTTAATGTATAGACCTCTAATTTCAATTTCAGGTTGGGCAGGGTGTACCACCTACCCCACTTTTTAGATTCCCTAGACTAATGCAAACTACTGTCTGACACCACTTTGACTTTGCTTGCCAAGGCATCCAGCTTCAATTTGAGGGTGCATTTCATCATTTAATTTGGAAAGGAGTGTGCACGTGAACTTTTTTTTTTAATGTATTGAGCTCTTAAAGGATGTCCAGGAGTCCTGTTACATTGCATTAGAAGGGGTCAGCATAGAGGAGTGTGGTCGGATAACTTTGAAAGACTATTGAAGTATACACTGAGTAGAAGAAGTACTTTTATTTTTCGGGTCTTGTGTTTTTGTCTACGATTGAGCTACAGTTGGAAACCACCAGCCACCTGAGGGAGGGAGAAAGTTGACATTCTCTACTCCCGTAAAGAGTTGCAGTCTCAGAAACCCACAGGGCAAGTTCTAATCTGTCCTACAGGGTCTTTCTGAATTGAAATCAACTCGATGGCAGTGAGTTTGGTTTGGGTTTGGGGTTTCATTAGTTGTATAAAATGGAATTAAAAGGCGCCAGATATTGTACATGGCTGAAAGAAAGGGATTTTTATCTTTCTTCCAGGAAATTCCATTCATTCTCTTTTCGATTGTTTGTTTCCTGGGATTTAGTTCCAGGCTGAGGAGAATACTAGGAGTCTGAGTGTAAAGGGGCAGGATAACTTCCTTCTTTTCAGTAATAGTGATAGTAATCAGATGGATCTTACATTAACTGGTTGCTGTTGAGATGATTCAAACCAACAATGAACCCACCTGGGCCAGGATAGAGGTGTGCTCCCGAGGGGCTTCTGAGGGTATTCAACGACAGTTTGGGGTTCTATTTTTCTAGTAGATTGCCTGTCTTCTGAGATGTCTCTGGGTAGACTCAACCTATCAGGCTTCATAGCAGCTGAGACCTTTAGTGCTATCATCCAGGGACTCCAAAATTCCCAGAGCTGCACACCATCACAATGTCTCAACCTTAGTTTTAAAATCAAGAGCTCTCTCACTATGATTTTATAGTGGCTATAATGGCTCTAGGAGTAATAAATAAGTAAATGTACCTCCAACTTTTTCCAAATATCCATTTATGAATACCATGCTTTCTACTTTGTTTTCTTCAAGTTTAATGTTTATAATAGGATACTCCAAAATAATTTAAGGGTATTTTGCCATTAGGGCCATTACCAAATAATTCCAAAATGGATCTTGGTTTTAATATTAAAATTTCCTAAATCTTCAGCTACCATCCCTTTGTCAGTTTCTCCTACTGTGCTGGCTTGTATGTTGCCATGGTGGTGGAAAGTATGCCACTTATATTTCAAATACCTGTAGGGTCGCTCATAATGGGTGTTTCACTGGAGCTTCCAAAATAAGACAGACTAGAAAGATGGAATAAATAGTCCACTTCTGAGGGATTAATCACTGAAAATCTTAGGAACAGCATTGTGCAACACTGCCTAATACAGTAGCAGAAGAAAATACCTTCAGGTTGGAACGCACTCAGATTACAATTTTGGAAGAGCTTCCTCCTCAAAATAAAGTCCATCTTAATGACATGGATGAAGCAAAGTTTGGGGAACCTTTATTTGCCAATGGAGCACAATCAAAATGAGAAAAATGGCTATAAACATCCATTAATAATTGGAACATTGAATCATAAATGTATGAACTTATGAAAATTGTATATCCTTAAAATGAAATCGACTTACACAAGAAGATTGATAATGTAGGCATTACAAAGTGGAAGAAATTCATAAAAATTTCATGTCTTGCATTTCAATAATCAAGGGAAACATATTGGAAATACAGAACACATCAAAAAAGATGAAATACGAAGAGTCACTGTGCTAAAAATAATTAGTTGACATTCAACTACTTTAAAGGGTATTACATGATCAAAAATCAATGGTATTGAAGGAAGAAGCTTAAGCTGCTCTAAAAGCTTAAAAAAAAAAAAAAAAAAAAGGGCTCCTGGAACTGATAGAAAACCGACTGAAATGCATGAGGAAGCACTGGAAGCATTCACTTGACTATGTGAAGAAATCTGGAAGACAGCTACTTGGCTAACCAGTTTGAAGAGATCCATATTTGTACACATTCCCAAGAAAGGTGGCCCAACAGAATGCTGAGACTACTGAACCACGTCACTCATCTCACATGCAAGCAATGTTTTGCTTGAGATCACTCAACAATGTTTGCAACCGTACGTTGACAGGGAGATACCAGAAAATCAAGCTGAATTCAGAAGAGTGAAAATGAAGGATTGTGTCGCTGGTATAAAATAGATCTGGGCTTAAAGCAGAGAATGACAGGAAGATATATTTCCAAAAGTAGGCAATACCACCCCCTAGTGGGGGAACTGGAATGATCAAGGCAGGGGACAATGTGTTAAAGCAGATTCCTACACTTTATCCCGGATTATGAGCTAAAGCACAAATGTTTTTAATTGCCAGATAGGCTGTGGGTAATTTTTTAATTTTTCTGAAAGCGGGATGGTAGGCCAAATAGGTTTGGGAACCTATAAAGCCAAGAGGCAGTTGTTACAACTGAACAAAGAAATATATCGATAGGTTGAAAACAGAGAACGGGACTGCGCAACCGCCAGAGGAAGGCCGGGGCAGCACAGTGGCCCCTCCTGTCGGTCCTGGGTCTTCAGCACCAAGATGAGAGGTTGCAAACGGAGGCGCAGAACAGAGATAGAATTTAGCCAGGAATGGGAAGTTGAGGAAGGCTTTATTGAGGCAGGGAAAGAACTCCCTCCCGGGAGGGAAGGGAGAACAGAGAAGGACGGGTCATCTTGAGGCCCCGGGCAGGTTCTGAGACCCAACGAGTTAGGTCAGGAAATGGCTCCTGGCCGTGAGGCAGTGGGACATATACAGGGCTTGAGCCAAGGACGTATGTGCTGATAAGGGGAAGGAGGGCCTTCTGGTGCTGCAGTTGCAGGGTCTGAGTCAGGATGTGGTCTGTGAGTCAGTCGTCCTGGAACACTGAGGGAAGGGGCTGTACAGACCCTGCCTGGAGAGATAAGCTCCTTGGAATGCTGGAGGCAGGGACTGCACAGTCCAGCTCTGGCCCTGAGGGGCGGGGCCAAGGGACCGCACAGTCCAGCAGGCTATCTTTCGGGAGAGCTGGGGGAAGCAGCTGCATGGTCAGGACGCGGCCCAAACATATATCATGGTTTCAAATCAGGAATGTCAGATATTCATTCAATCTGTATGCAAATAATCCAAGAAGCTGAGCTATATGAATAAGAAGGTGACAGCAGGATTGAAAGAAGGTTTATTAACCATTTGAATAATAGTTGGATTAACATGTCTTCGTTATAGGTATGTAGGTATTACCCTCTCACATGCACCATTGTACTTCAAGATAATTCTTAAAGTATCCTTTTGGAGACTACATGGGAGCTCATTTTAAGCTGGGCTTCCGTGGAAGTTCCAGACTAAGACAAAAACAAAGAAATAAACAGTCCTCTTTTGAGGGGTTAGCCTGTGAAAACCTTCAGGACAGCAGAGCTACGTTGTCTGAAGTAATACCCGAAGATGGGACCCTCGGGTTGGAAGACAAAATAAATTGGGAAATTGACATGGTCTCATTTGCAGAAAGTAAGGAGTCCACGAAGCACTTGCTGATGAAGACCAGAGACATTGCAACTCAGTGTGAAGAACACCAAAATCTCACAGCTGGGCCAGTAGATGGCAGCACGCTGAATTTTATTTGTCAAGGATTTCATCTTGCTGGTATCTAAAATCAATTTGCGTGGAAGCGTCAGTCAAGAAATCACACAATGGATTACAATGGCCAACATTTTTGCACAAAACCTTGCGTAAGTGTCCAGAGTGAACACGTCACTTTGAAGGAGACGGTGGGCTTGGCCTGAGCCATGGTATTTGTGATCACCTCTTATGCATGCGGAAGCTGGGCAATGAATAAGGAAGATGCAGAAAAAGTGTTGCATTTGAACTATAGTGCCATTGAAGAATATTGGAAGTACCATTAACTTCCAGAGTAGGCAAGTCTGTCCTGTAAGAACTACAGCCAGAATGCTCCTGAGAGGCACACATGGCAAAACATCATCTCTCACACATTGGACATGTCATCAGGAAAGAGCAGTCCCTGGAAAGGAGCATCATGTTTCGAAAAGTAGAAGGTCAATGAAAAAACGATAACTGTCAAGGAGATGGATTGACACAGTGTCTGCAGTAATGGGCTCATACATAACCATCGGGAGAATGGTACGGGCCTGGGAAGTGCTTTGTTCTGTTGTACATAGGGCCTCTGTGTACAGCACCACCACCAACAAAATCAGCTGAAAGTTATTGCATTTTGAATCAGAAAAATCACATGGCTTACTATGCCAAGGATTACAAATTGAAGAGAAATGGTGTTACATACACCACTAAAAAGATCTAACAATGTGCAATGCTGTACATGATAAGATAGTATCTATACACCTTTATGAAAGACCAGTTAGTTCAAGTATTATTCAATTTTACATACTACCCATGAAAGTCAAAGATGAAGAATTAAAGAACTCTACCAATTTCTGCTGTCTGAAATAAATCAAACATGCCATCAGGTTTCATTGATAAATACTTATGATGGAGACTACATGGGAGCTCATTTTAGAACAATAGCTTATTCAATGCTAATACCGTATCTTTTTTCAACAACATAAATGACTATACAAATAATAAATGGGGACCTCACCAAATAGAATACATAGGATTCAAATAAATGCCCCTGTGCAAAGAGACCATAGAGAAGCTCACTGACATCAGCCCAAACAAGGTTGTGTGTGTTCTGTCACTCAAACAGCATTCTCTGCATTGATATCTAGGCTCTGATATTTGTTGCAATGACTACACAGAACTCACTCACAGACAACATTGCTATGATTTGGAACGGATCTGAGACACCTCAGAGCAACACCCTTTCCCCATGCATTTCAGGCAGCAAATATGGAGTTTATGAGAGGAGTTCCTGAGTGGTAAAAATGGTGAATTCACACAGCTGCTAAGAGAAAGCTTGGAGGTGCCAGTACACACAAAGGCATCTCAGAAGAAAGGCTGAGAGATCGACTTCAGAAAGATCAACCACTGAAAGTCCGGCGCAACACAGTGGTATTCTTACGCATGCGAATGCCCTCAGTCAGGGTGGACCAGATGGCAACTGGTTGTGCTTGTGTAGGTTGAGGGCATTCCCAGGATGTCACAGACAGAGAATACATGAGCTCCTGTCCTCAGAAAACAAGGAGGACCCAGACAGAGGTGGATAATTATAATACGGAGGAGTGACCACCACTTCTGAGACATGCACAGGTTCTCACAGGAATGCAGAGGAAACACATATTCCCTTGTGTTAAAGGGAGCCTGTGAGCAGGCTGAAATGCTTGGTA
>NW_022111324.1:42746210-42747709 GCF_000313985.2 Echinops telfairi | reverse complement strand
TTTCATATTGGTTTTATCTCAGATGTATTTTATTTGGGAGGGTCACTGTCTTTTTTGTTATACCTTTCTCTCATTTCCACTATATGAAACCCAGGATTGACGAGCCTATTGAGACAGCAAGTACTGGGGGCTACAGTGGTGGGAGGAGATTAAAGGGAGTTCAAGAAGGAAGAGAATGTTTTGAAACTGATTGTGGTAGCAATTGGACAACACTGCTTGAAGTAATTGAATTATGGAATGATATGATATCTGTGTTAGTGCCCAATAAGATGGTTTTGGGAAAAAAAAGAAAAGAAATGCATACATTTCATTTTAGAAAAAAGTAACGGAAGAAAAAGACACAGGATTAAAAGGAGGCTGATGGATTTGCATACACTCAACTGAGATGTTCACGTGACAGTGCCTGTGCTCATGTGCCATACTCAGTGATCCAGTCTCGTGCATCATTCTCGATCAACTGTCACTCAGCCCCTTTCCAGTTTAAAAACTCCTGTGTTTTGCTCTGTTTCTTTTAGAGTTTAAAATCCTTGAGTTAAAATCCTCTGTTCTAAGATTCATTTTCTGGTCTTTTGATCATTGTTCTTTCCTTATCCATCAGATCCATTTTAAAATATGAAGCCCAAAATTGGAAGCAGTTCTCTAGAAAGCATTGGAGCAGTAATTCATATTACATGAAAGAGGAAGCCTTAGACGGTGCTACTCCTGTTTATGTTTCCCAGTGACATGGATTTTTTTCTCTTCTTCTTTTTTTTTTTTTGTGTGTGGGCAAGTAACTCCTTGAATACCATATAATATTCTTGATGTCCTATCAAATCCCTTAAATTACACAAAGTGTAATTTTTCCATTTCCTCCTTCTCTTTTTAATCACAGCTGTCTGATTCCATCGCAACTCTGGGATTCTGTCTTTAGAAGGGTACACATGTTATAAGTTTTAGAGTCACTTCTAAGCAAATTAAGTGCATTGTAGGAGAGGAAACTGGCAAAAGCAAACTCAGGCAAACCAGCAGCAGTTTCTAATTAACTAAATCACCCATTCCGGTGTTTTCTTATTTATAGTAGACAACCCCAAACATTGGTCTGTTTATAGCAAAATACCTGACCTACCTGCTGAACTGTGCATTGAATGTTTCCTATCCTGAGAGTTATAAAATAAGGAAGCTTTATGGAAGTTCACTTTTAAAAAAAAACACGTGAATTAATAATAATAATAATTTAATTATTATAACAATTGTTCACAAAATCTTTGGGATATTGCGTCCAGGGCTGGCAGTATATAAACACATCCCTATTCAACCCTTTCTTCGGGTTCATCTCTGATTTGTAACTGTAATTCACTGAAACTCTTCTACTAGGCAGACAAGAAATATGAGTAGACCATCCTTGGCAGTAGTTGATGCTTTTGTCTGGCGCTTTGATGCTGCCTGCTGTTACATGGATAGATAGACCAATGGAAAGACAGATCGCTGATGATAGATAGATAGATGATAGATAGATAGAT
>NW_022111324.1:42742949-42745043 GCF_000313985.2 Echinops telfairi | reverse complement strand
AATATGTGACTCTGCTGGTATTTGAAATAACAGCTTTCAGCATCACAGCAACACACAAACCACCACAGTATGACAAACTGACAGAAAAGTGATGGTCCAGTATCATTGCACCATGAAAGCCACCATAGCACAACAAATGAATGGGTGATGTGAGTTTATACTAGCAGTACATCTCTATTTGAACTACCCACATTTCAAGTGCTACCTACAATAGGCAACTGTGAGTCGTTGCAACTGCATTGCACTGTGTGGATTTAGAGTCTGACCAAGTTTAGGCTTTAAAATGATGAAGCTCTCCAATTAAGCTACATTACTTATGCACACAAGTCTAAATAACAATAAAAGTAACTTATGTCTAGCTGGACTTTAGCAGCTACGATATAAACACAAACTGAGAATGAAATATTGCCTACAATTGAGCAAGACTGAAAACCTAGTTGGTGCAGAAGAGCTCAGCCCCACCCCAGCTGCTCACATCTCAGTGGCTGCCTTCGTTCCATTCTGCAGCCCCACTCAGCAGGCCCTCCTTCCTCCTTCCTCCACGCACCCATTTCCTTCTGCTTGTGTGTGCAACTTCCCACGCCCACACTGTTCTTCTGACCCGCTCTCCTGTATCCACATTCTTTTACATCCCCTGGAGTAAGGTGCCTCTTTGGTCCAAGAGACTTTCAACCGGGACAAAAAATACCCCCAACTCCCCAGTCTGAGTTTCTCAGGTCACAGAGGAAATGCATAATATGGGGTGGGGTGGGGGTGGGTATTAGACTCAGGAAAGAAACTGTAGCAGGCAGCGCTCTAGCTAGAGCTAGTTCTTGGAACGTTCTCTTAGACACGTCGCCTCACCTTTCTGGTTGCGGAGGTTCCCTGAGCCTCATCCAGAGTCACTAATGGGTAGCTTAATGGTTTGTTCCCTCTTCTACTCACCTAACTGCCCTCTGCGGGGTAATTCACCTGAAAGGAACATTTTGGACAGGCCTAGAAGGGGGAAAAAACGTCTAAAAGGACAGTTTGGGGAAGGTGACAGGAAAGAGGAACACTGCCCCCTCTTTCTCGCCCTGACAGGAGTTTCTAGTGAGGGAGGTATGGGCAGCTGGTGCGTAGAGCAGTCTCGGTTCTCTCTAAGAACAAACTGGAAAACACCCGCTTCTCCCCAGTCTTGTGATGCCTTTAGTCACTCAGGAAAAGCTCTTGGTGGCCCTGGGAACTGCTTCATCCATATCACAGCAATAGTTCCACCATGAGGGTGCCACATGCCCTATTACAAAGACTGAGAACCAATAAACAAACAAACCTAACTCACCGTCAGGGAGTCAATGCACACTGCTCTTGGCCCGAGAGGGTAGAATCGCCCTTGTAGGTTTCCATGACGAACTCTTCACGGAACAGAAAGCCCTGTCTTTCTCCCAAGGAGTGGCTAGTGGTTTTGAATGGCTGACCTTTCAGACCACAGCCCACCTCTTAACCACTAACTCACCAAGACTCCTATTAACCTCAAAGGATGCATAATTTCTCTTCTTAGTGAAAACGTTCTTGTGTTCTTCACAGAGGATGAGGAGAAGATGGATCCAGTACTTGATGATGATGGATGTTGAGAGGAAAATCGGAGTACCGCCCATCACTCCCTCCATGTATAAACAATCCTGTCTACCTGTAGATTCGCCAACTCGGTGTCCACAAATGGTTTATACCTAAGTCTCTTACAAGCGTAGGAGAGAGAATGTTAAGAGTCAGAGTAAACAACAAGTCCTGGTCCTTACTTGACTTTATAAGAGGCAAATGTTGAAGGCAAATCATCTGTTTCCTCAGCCTCAGTTTTCTCACCTGGAAAATGGCAGAAGTTACTATTCTTGTAAGCAGCACATGGGATAATATACTTTTTTAAAATTTTCTGCTTTCCTTTTTTATTGAGGTTTTTCTGTTTCATTGTGTCAAAGTTGTACTTAAATTTTTTTTATTGATATCTAGAATAGGTTAGTATATAGAGATAGCAATTGGATTAATAGTTTCTTTTTTTAAATCATTTTATTAGGGGCTCATACAACTCTTATCACAATCCATACACACATCAATTGTGTAAAGCGCATTTGTACATTC
>NW_022111324.1:42732185-42741947 GCF_000313985.2 Echinops telfairi | reverse complement strand
TTTCCTCTATTTCCCTTGATTCTCCTCCTGTCCCACTATCATGCTCAGTCCCCACCAGGATTTCAGCACTTCCTCTTTGTTACGTTCCCCTTGATGGGATAATATATATTAAAGTGTTTTACTGTCAAGTGCTATCTTAGCATATTATTAGGTGGCACGTGCTATATATTACTATATTGCTATAAATTCTTTCCCTGAAAGTATTTCTGCCCTTGCTACCTATACCACTACAGTAGTCAGTAGCACACTAAAATGTATGGATGTTCAGTTTATGGTTTGTTTTACCAAAAAGTGCTATGGAAAATATCCTGATTTTTTCCAAGATGTATAATATTCAGAAAATGTTCTGAAATTGATTGTGGTAACGATTCTACAACTCTCATTAATATGATTGAATTATTAGATTCTATGATACATATATTATAGGCTATAAAACTCTTTTTAAAAAGACACCATTGGGCTTTCTGCACAAGACCTACAAAATATGTTGAAGAGCAAGGGTTTCCCTTGTTTTTTCAGTTGCCTCAGTGTGAAAGGTGGAAATTAAATAAAGAAGACCCAAGCAGAATCAATGACTTTTGATTTTGATGCAGGCATGGAATATTGAAAGTACCATGGTCCGCCAGAAGAACAGATAAATCCATCTTGACAAAAGTACAGCAAAAATGCTCCTTGGAAGCAAGAAAGGTAAGACGTTGTCTCCTATTCTTTGGACCTACTGTCAGGAGAGACCAATTCCTGGAGAAGGAGCTCCTGCTTGGCAAAGTGGAGGGGCAGCAAAGAGGAGAAAGACAATTGGCACCATGGAGTGCCACGTGTCTGCTACAATCGGCTCCAACAGAACAACCATGGTGCGGAGGGCCCAGGACGGGGTAGGGCTTCATTCTTTCACGCATAGGGTTCTCTGGGTTATTTGACAGTAGCTACCACCACCAACAGCAAAAGCTACCACTTGTGTGGCATGTTTTACTTGTTCCCTTTGATACATACAACAGCTTCTCATAGTAAGGGTGGCTATGGGGTGATATTTAGTTACTTGATGTGGCTTTTCTATTCAGTGACTGGATAGGAGCACACAAATGAGGAGAAGACGCTACCTTAGGGATTGGTCGATTTTGCCATTCCACTGGACATAAAAGTCAGCCATCTCAGAACAGAAATGGGGAATTCTGGAACCACTGAGGAAGAAGAGCCATCTGCAGAGCGCAGGTGAGATCCATGCCTGAAGAGGTGAAAGTAGCAGAGGCACCAGTGGCTACCGTACCAAGACCATAGGACAGATCAGAGGAGCCATGTAGAGACCTCAAGACAAAGCAGTGGGTTGAGAAGAGGTGTTGTTAGAGACAAAGACTGTGTCTTTATAGCACTTTCTGATCCTGATGTGTAACCTGTTAGCTGCCCCCAGGGATTCTGAGACTAATTCTTAAGAGGAATAGAAAGCCTCCTCTTTCTACCATGGAACAGTTGATGGTTTTGAGCTGCTGACTTTGGTTAGCAGCCCAATTTGTAGCCACTGCTCTATCAGGGCTGAAATACAATGCAGTCAAAATCCAAGCCCAATGGGGAGCCAATGTATGTGTGATGGTTAAGGTTGTGTGCCAAGTTGGCTGGGCCATGATTCTCAGTGGTATAGTACTTAAGATGTAGCCATTCCCCATAGAGACACGTTACAATATATTCACTTCCACGATGTCCACTGCAGCCTGTGGGTTAGCATCTGCCAACTGACCAGCTGATACTGTTTGTCCACTTCTGCAACTGCATGTCAGGAGAAGCTACCAACCTGATTTCTGGCCCAGAGACATGGAACTTGCCAGACTCTATAACCATGTAAGTTATTAAGTTATTTTCTTGAAATAAATCATTTCTCTCTCTCTCTCTCTCTCTCTCTCTCTTTCTTCCTCTGTACACACACACACAAACATACACTCGCACAAGTTTCACTAAATTTGCTTCTCTAATGAATCCAACCTACAGAGTATGGGTTTTCTGGCTGACGTGGGTTTTCTCTTTTCATTTACTTTCTTTCCTGGTTAAGGATGTCAGTGGGTCTGAAACATTGGGAGCTATGGTGTTAGAGGAAGGGAGTTTCTAATATACTGAGGATGGTTTAAAAACAGGTTAATGCATTTAGTGGTACTCTTTATGGATGTGTGCAAAAACTGACTCTTAAGTAACGTGGCCAAAATAAACCAATGATGTGTTGTGTCTATGACAACAGCCTGCACTCGCTCAGTGAAGTGGCTTTGCAAATGACAACCTGAAATGCCTTCAATCAAACTGTGGTATTTCTCCAGGAGGAACGTAGGCTTCAGTTCAGAAGAGTGTTTGAAAAAAATCACTACAAAAGTAACTGATGCTATGTGATAGGAGGTTGCATACTGATTGTTTGGTATAATTTCTACTTTCTCTGATGCCAAATGATGACGATGATATAATAATAATAAAACGAGTTGTCATCGAGTCTGTTCTGAGGCCTTTCTTCCCAGGTGTCTTTGCACACCTCCAAACTCAGAAGCTTTGAGTGAGCAGCCGAGCGTGCGGGCCGTCTGCACTACCTAGGGACTCCATCATGACAATGGTTAGTATTGTGCCAGGTATGCACTAAGAATATTCTATTCTTTCTCTAATGTAATCTGTGTAAGTACTCCTGCATAATCATTGTCTAATCTACAATCTTTTATTGTCTAATCTACAAGCTCGCTTCTGGGTGTCATTGACAGATGTTGTTGGTTCCATTTTGATCTCACAGCGATTCCATGTGACAGAGTAAAACTGGCCCGTTGGGTTTTGGGGGCTTTGATCTTTACGTGAGCAGATTTCCAGGCCTTTTCTCCTGCAGAGACAGTGGGGGCTTAAAACGGCCAGCCCTGTGACTAGCTGATCACTTAACCACAGCTTTTTATAGATGAGACTATCGTATAGCCAGCTCATCCGTGGCAGGTGGTTTGACAGGTAGTGTAGCTTTGGATGCTAAGTCTCCGTACAGACTGCCTTGCCTGAATGTCACTGCCAAGGGTTCAGCCTTCTAGGAACAATGGGGGAAGAAACACAAGCATCCAAAGATGCTTCAGTTTATCTTATCCAAGGATAGTAGCTGTTGTGGTCTCACAAGAGTAAAAGAGGGTTCTGACTCAAAGAGCATAAAGCATACCTGGGCATTAGGGAACACCACCCACCTCTTACACACAACCATTCATACTTATTACCAGGTAGATGAGCCACAGTGCTCTGGGTAGCCTCGTGCTATTCATTCAAAAAATTCTGACCACTTTCCATTTGCTGGACTCTGTGGGAACCTGTCCTTTTGATCAAAATGAGCTTCCAACAGAGAAGACTGGAAATCTTTATGAATAATTTCTTTCTTTTCTTTTCAGATTCTCCCTGGATCACAAACCTTTCATGTTATATACTTGAGTTGTCTATATGATAGAGGAAATTCTTTCTTGCTAACAGAGTTTGGCTATATATGGTAGCAAAATCACACAAAGAAACAATTTTTATACAATTACCCCTCCAAGCTGCCCCCTCATATAATAGTATTTCAGCATAGCAATATGGCACAACAAGCTTCCTTCTGTTTTACACAGGTATTCGAGTTCTGTGCACATGTCAGTATATATCATATTTGGAGGGGGGAGGGCAAGGGGGAGAAGACTCTCAAGAAATGTAAGTGATAGTTATAACATGAATTACAAAAGAGTTTAAGTAAAAACCTCTGCACACCTCTTATATGAAAATGCTTGTGTTGATTACCAGATAGGTGCGTTATACTGATCTAACAATATTTATCAAGTACTTATTTATTTGATAGACATTATTCTAAATACTAATGATAAATCAACGGATTAAACAGGCAAAAATCTATGACCTCATAGATTATATAATTCTAGTGAGAAGAGAAAGATAAAAATGCAAGAAAAATAAATAAAATAAGAGCTAAAGAGTAAGCAAACAGAGAAGACTGTAGTGAATGGCTGAGAAATGGCAGAGTATGCAGCCGCCATAGGTGATCAGAGAGTCATCGCTGAGTCAAGACAGGAAGGTGGGGATGAAACAAGTTCTGTAGATACATGGGAAAGGAAAAAACATTGGAGGCGGGAAGAACAGTATTGAGGTCCTGAGGTGGCAGCACTCTGTGCATGTGGGATCAACCACAAGAAAGCCAGAAAGAGTTCAGCAAAATAAGCAAGGGAAGAAAGAAGAGAAGAAGTCAAGCCACAGAGGCCTTTGAATGTGGTGGTGAGGATCTGACTTTCCCTATGTGAGCAGGACATTCATTCTAAGGGTTTAACAGAAGTGTGAACCAGAGGAGCAGGTTAATAGGATTCTGTGCACTGCTTATTCACAACATAATTAACTAGGGAAAGAATGGAAGTAGAATTGTTAGGGAACCATTGCAAATCATCTATTCAAGAGAGGATGGCAGCTGGGACCTGCATGGTAGTGAAGAGGTGGGGAGAAGTGATCAGGTTTGAATTTATTTTGTAGAGTCAGGAGGATGTGCTGAAGGGTCAGGTATGAAGAATGGGAGAGTGATTCTAGAGCTTTTACATTGAACAAATATAAGAATGACATTAACGTTTTCAGAAATATGGAAGAGCAGGCTTAGTTAAATTCAGGAGGCCAGACTTCAACGTGCTAAGTTTGAGGTGCAGTTTAAGCCTCCAAGTGGAAATGAGGCCTCATCAAGGAGGGAGACGTGCCCAGTGAAGAGGCAATGCCTGAGCCCTCAGAGTGTAGGTAGTATTTGAACCGATGGTCTAGGATGAGATCACTGATGCAATGCGTACAGACAAAGTGGAGAAGTGGTTTTACCACCACAACAATGCACCTGCTCACACAGCCATCTCAGTGTGGGAGTTTTGGCAAAAAAAAACACCCAAAAACCAGCATGCCTCTCTTACCCCACACACCGTACTCACCTGACCTCGCTCCGTGAGATTTCATGTTGTCTCTGCGAATGAAGAGGGACCTGGAAGGACAAAATCGCATCTTCATCCTCCGAGCTTGAGTCTGTCTCCTTCAGTTGGTCTGCGTGACATTGAGGGAGCCAGTTCATGTGCCTCCCTTTCAGTTTAGCCATAGCGCCAGCATTTGCTCTGAGAGGAGGGGTGCAAAGGAAGTAGCCCAGAGCCAGGGAGAAGTGGGGCCCAGTTAATAGGAGAAATACATAGAAGTAGGACATCTTTATCTCTCAGTAGCTGGTGGCCCATAACCACTCTTACAAAAAGGTTGCAAAACAAAGGTAGAAGAAACATGCAGTAGAGTACAGTAGTCGAGTTGATAACTGGGTAATATATTGTTGTTATGTACCATCAAGTTGATTTCAGCTCATTGTGATCCCATATGACCAAATAGAACTGCCCTATAGGCTTTCCTAAGCTATAACCGTTATGGGAGCAAGATTGCAAGATCTTTCTCTGGCAGAACTCCTGGGGGGCAGGGCGTTGAACCAAAATATATCAGTTAGCAGTCAGTGCTTAACTACTGCACCATCTGACCCCTAAGAATTGCACTCTAGGTACACTCTAACCTATGATTTGGTTTCTTTCCAAAACGTAAGTGTACGTCAGTTCTGGAATAAGGCAAATATTTCACTTCAAATTAATAGCTCATGCTTCTGATTGTACAGACTATAGGCCTGCTGGTATTCTGGGATGGTTTCCCCTGGTTCTTGCTTCTCAATGGTGAAAGAATTCATGCAGCAGAAGTACTTTTGTGATCCAAGTCACTTTTATTAGGGAAAAGGAAATTTCAGGCAATACAGTCTCAGAGAGTCCACACTATCCCTGCAAAGGGTGCAAGACTACATGGCGGGGGCTGTGGTAGAGTTTGTGACCAAAAATGGTCCCTTCGAGGAATGTGAAAAACTACATGGAAAATGGCAGGAAAGAGGAGTCCACAGAACCAAAAGAAGAGCATGGAACTGGAAAGGGAAGCTGAGAGAGTGGGTGGAGCTCAGAGAGGAAATGCACGTGCAGCTCACACGGGGACCCCGCACTCCAACCTGAAAGAGAGAGGCCCGCCCTCCGTCTGTACATTTGATCTCCTCCTACCCCCATGTGAGGGGTGGGTGGGCATGGTTGAGGGTATTGTCCCACCTTAGTGGCTGAGTTTAGGCGCATGTGTTATGTAATGTTGCTAGTGTGTAGTGTGTGTGCCCAGGTTGACTTAGACCTGTGCCTAGGTTACCTTGGCCCGTGCATGCCCAGCTTTGGATTGTCCCCGTAGGTGTCTAAGGCGTGCCTGATTTATTTCAAGCCTCTTTATTGTGGTGTGTTAGACAGGGTTCTCTACAGAAACAAAACCAGAATGCTAATAATTTTATATATATTTATACAGATAGATATATAATATAAGAAATAAACATTTAATTTAATTATAAAGCAGTACAAATGGCTCAGTGCAACTCACTCCCATGAGACAGTTGTGAGACACTGGCAGTCCTTCCAGTCTTGAGGGCGGCCAGATAGTCCTCTATAGAGCAATTCAGGCTATCCAGACAAAGGCAGCAAACAGCAAGGCAGGTAAGTCACCAACAGTCAGCCAGATGACAGGGTCCGACAGTCCCCAGCTCAAGAGATGCAAATCCCAATAGTGTGGCGAAGCAGGTCTTGAAGGAACCTCAAATTACAGTGACACAGTCCACAGGTTAGGTGTCCCACAGGTAGTGTAGCTTGCAAATTGAGGCACAGAACAAGCAAGGCAGCCACACATTGGTCCAATGATCAAAGAGCAAGAGACAAGAAAGGCAAGGCTCACCAAGGCAATTATCTCTCCTCCCTTCAATTAATCCCATATATGTTTAATGGCCAGGTTGGCACAATAAACTAACTACCTCATGAGGCATGGCCAGCTAATTTTCATTTAGGGTAGAAATTTGGTGGAGACAATCCCCTCTATCCCTAATCTTCCTTCCTGCCAGGCCGTCTAAAATCAAGTCAGCATCAGTATCCTAATAATGAAATAAGGCATCTTAACAGTTGCTGAGTATATCTGAAGTTTAATCATACATCATTAGAGTTGAGCATTGCCTACCTTTCTATCCTATAAGACTCCTGACCCCTAAACCAGCTTCATTTGTCGACTGGCCCATTGCCTGCTTTATAGCAATATTTTGAATAGTAATCATGGCATTGAACATCTGTGAATGAGCATCTGAGAATGATAACATCAGCAAATTATGTACCATCTTTGTAGTAATGTTGTTGTTATTGTTGTTGTTAGGTTCTCTTGAGCCAGTTCTGACTCATAGTGACCTTACGTATGCACAACAGAATGAAACACTGCCTGCCCCTGCACCTCACAATTGCTCTTACATTTGAAACCATTGTTTCAGCTGCTATGTCAATCCATCCCCTCAAGGCCTTTCCTCTTTTGGGCTGCCCCTCCCCTTTACAAAGCATGATGTTCTTCTCCAGGGACTGGTCTCTCCTGACAACATGCCCAAACTTCAAGAGAAGAAGGCTCACCATCCTGGCTCTACAGAACATGTTGGCTGTACTTAACCCAAGTAATACATATTAGAAATGACAAGATATGTTGAAAAAGAACAGGGCAAGTTGTAAGAGTGTTTTTTCATAAGTTGGAGGTATCATTAAGTTGGAGACTGCTTGTACTGAAGTTCAAATCCTAGCTCTGCCTTGCTGGCTGTGTGTTTGGCGACAAGTTAAGTAACTTCAGTTAGCCTCACTTTACTCATCTGTAAAATAGTTATAGTGATAGAATTGTTTAGAGAATGAAATGAGGGGACTTTCAGGAGCACTTACCATAGGATATGGTACTTAATTGGTACACAATGATTGTTATCTATTATTTGCTCAGATGGTGAGATGGGGCATTTATTCTGTGGTATTCAAATTCTAATGTGCCCCGAAGAGAACTGTGGGGTCTGTTTGAATGTTCTCTTGTTTCATCTAGACTTCTTTTCCCATAGTATTTGGTTTCTGCTCTCTGTGATAGTATAATAGCTACATGCCTACAAGGAAGATGAGTGAATACAATGATCTTTCAGATTTACAAGCAAACCACTAAAGCCAGTGAAGATATTGAAGAATTCTATCAATTTCAGTCTGAAAGTGATCAAACATTCAATAAGGATGATAATTACTAGTGATTGGAATACAAATGTTGTAATCAAAGAGGAAGGGTCAATCATTGGAAATATGGACTTGGTGATAGAATTGGTGTTGGGGAACACATGATAGAATTTTGCAGGACCAACAATCTCTTCATTGTAAGTACGTTTTGTAATGATGTAAGCAAGGTTGTATACTTGTACCTCGAATGGGATAGACAGGGATCAAATTGACTACAACTGTGGGAAGAGACAATGGTTCGATCGCATGGGCCCAAATAAGGTAAGGTGCTCATTGTGGAGCAGACCATCGATAGCTCATATGCAGGTTTGGGTTGAAGCTGAAGAAAATGAAAAGAAGTCCTTAAAAGCCAAATATAACACTCAATATATGGCATTACATTTATGATGAATTTAGAGCCCGTCTCAAAACAGATTTGATGCAGTGAACATTAATGACCAAAGGCTAGATGAATTGTGGGATGACAATTAGAATATCATACATGAAGAAAGCAAAAAAAAAATTATTAAATAGACATGCAAGAAAGAAAAGACCAAAATGAAGGTCAGAAGAGACTCTGAAACTTGCTCTGGAACATAGAGTATATAAAGGAAAAGAAACAAATGATGAAGTAAAAAAACTCAACAGAAATTTTCAAAAGGTGGCTTGTCACGAGCAGTATTATGATGAAATGTGCAAGGACCTGCATTTAGAAAACCAAAAAGAAAAAACACATTCAGCATATCTCAATCCGAAAGAACTGAAGAAACACTGCAAGCCTCGAGTTGCAACACTGAAGGATTCTGTGGACAAAATGTATTGACTATGCAAACCATGGAAAGCATTCCAAAGAATGGGAAATCCTCCGCACTGAATTGTGCTCCTGGAGAAGCTATCCCCAGAATAGGTGACAGTTGGCCAACAGAACAGGAGGTACTGCATGGATTAAAATCTGGAAAGGTGTGCATTGGGACTATACGTTTTCCTGATTCTTCGTCTATATGTTAAGAAAATAATCCAATAAACCGGCTTATACAAAAAGAACTTGGCATAAGGATTAGAGGAAGCCTTATTAACAAGCTGATACATACAGATAACGTCATCTTGCTTGCTAAAATTAAGGACTTGAACCTTTTGCTGGAAAAGATCAAGAATTACTCTTTCATCTGTATTACAAGGCAATGTTAAGAAAACCAAAAGCCTCACAGCTAGACCAATAGATGACTTCATGGCAAACACAGAAAAGGTTAAAGTTGTAAGGATCCACAATCAGTGCTCATGGAAGCAGCAGTCAAGAAATCAAATAACTTACTACATTGGGCAAGTCTGCCTGATGAGAAAGTGTTGAAGAGCAAGAGTGCCACCTGAGGACGAAGGTGAGGCAGACCCAAGTCTCCGTCTCATCCATGGTCTCGTATGCATATGAAACCTAGACAGTGGGGAAGGAAGATGAGGAAAGAATTGATACATTTGAATTACAGTGTTGGTGAAGAACGGGGTAAGTACCATCGACTTCCAGAAGAAGAAATAAATCTGTCTTGAAAGAAGCACAAGCAGTTGCTCTTCAGAACAGAGGATAGTGCGACTTGGCCTCACGGGCTGCGGGCATGTTATTAGGAGGGACAAACAAAACACCTTCAAATTTCATGATTGCTGAGTTAATTCTGACCCAGAGAGACCC
>NW_022111324.1:42709551-42731936 GCF_000313985.2 Echinops telfairi | reverse complement strand
GGCTACAATAATGGGCTTAACCATTTGAGGCTGGCTCAGGACCAGGCAGGATTTCATTCTGTTGCGTAATAGGAGGGCAATGACTCAGAGCCAATGACGTCACCTAACAACTGCAGCATCTCTGACTTTTGCTCTGGCACTCACACTTAGTTCACGCTTTTAAACACGTCACCTTCAGCTGGGGGGATGGGCAGAGAGAGAGGTGCCTCCAGGAGATCCTCAGCTGCAGCCCTGGGAAAGGTGGGCTGAAGATCGTGGGTGGGGGGAGACCAGGAGACAGGGAACAGACCGGCAACTTGCAGTTTCATTGCTTCTGAGTTTCCTGCACCCTGGAGCCCATTTCCTCATCGATGCCTGAGGACAGCCATACTGTGGCAAATCAGAATCTTCACCCATCTGTGTCCTGTGAAGCAGAGCTCAAGGGCATCTTTAGTTTTTAGCTTCTCCAATGTTTCTGACACCAGCCGCCCCCTGCCCCGTGGGAATCTGCTGTACGTTCTCACAGAGCTCATGAACTATACTTAACAGTATGGGGTGAGTTGCAGTAAAAGGATACAATTCGGCATTAACAGGATTCACTCAGGAGTCACAGAATGTGTTTCACGATCAACAACAGGATCAGGAGGCACGTGGACAGCGACTGAAAGAGCCCCCAAAGTGGAGCGCACTTCCCTCCTTCGTCACCCGGGGCCAGGTCTCCAAGCTCTACAAACACAAATGGTCAGATATAACCTTAGCTGGCAAAGAAGAGTCATTTCTTTGCTGTAGCTTATATTTTATTTTAGAATTTTTCGAAAACACATTAAATATAGTTATATTTGCAGATAATAAAAATTGTACCCTATTGTTGAGGAAAAGTTTGATTAATAGCATTGGTTGACAATGTCAGTTTTTGGTCATCAATCTTTTAAACTGATTCAGGGATAGTTCTCTGGTCCTAAGATTCTGGATTTTAAGGTTAACCCGAGGAGTCCTGGTGGTGTAATAGTTCAGTAGTCAGGTGCTAAGTATAACGTTTGCAGCTCAAACCCACCCAGCAGCTCTATGAGAGAAATACCTGGTGATATGCTGACATAAATATCACAGTAAAAGAAAAACCGATGGGGCAGTTCTTCACTGCCACCTGGGTGGCCCTGTGTGAACATAAACTCAAAGGCACCTAAAAACAATGACAACACGGTTAATAGAAGGAATCCCCGAGTGGTACAAATGGATAAATAATCAACAAATGTGTTTGCTTGGGTACTCTAGAGAAGCAATACCAGTGACATTTGTATGTGTTGTATATAGAAAGAAATGTCTATCAATAAATGTCTTACACAGTTGTAGAACTAGGTAAGAGCAATCTGGTTCAAGTCAGGCTTCTCCTGATGCTTGGAAATTATTGAACAGGAAACAGGATGATAAAGCAGAGAAAGAACAGGATGGTGAATGCAAAGGTCTGAAGTTGGTAAAATGAATCCACTGTTGGTTGGCCACTAACAACTCCTGGGATCAGCAGGTGACACACAGGGGATCTAGGAACCAGATACAAGATCCAACTCTAGCAGAGGGTGGAGAGCCAAGAGGATTTGACTCTGTTAGGTTTCTCTTTCCTATACACAAAGGCGTATGACACCAAGGAGGTGTCATCCAGTTGACAGACTGGGCTCCGCCCCTATCCTGGAGTGTCTAGTTGACCCGATTCCTAACCATCACAACTTCGCAGTAAAAGTCTGGCAGACCAAAGGGGCCATGGAAGAAAGTCAATGATCACCTTCTGTGAGGTCTCAATAATAAACAGCCTATGAAACAGTTTCTCTCTGCACACAGTTGGTCAGCCCAAGTCCAAATCCACTTGATGGCAACTAACAGCACCAGAGTCTTAACAGATGTCAAATGGAGCCTAGGGCCTTAGTACAGATGCTCAAGACCTCCTACAGGCTGAACTATTTGAATTTCTGTGGGGCAGGCCTCTGAAAATGAAGATAGCAGTAAATCAACACAAAATAGGAGGAAATGGTAGAGTAGAGTAGAACAAAGTCAAAGATTACAGTGTGGTAGTTATATGTGGAAATCTATTGTCGGTTGGAGAGTGAAGGGGTGGAGTCTAATCTGTCAATCAAGATATAACAGATGAGGCCTCTGTGTGGGCATGGACTTCTCATGAGGATTCTGGGAACTCCTGTATTCCCTCCTTGTAGGTGGGAGAGACTCTCTCTCTGCTCACTCCCTGAGATACACTCTACTGACAGAACACATGGCACTACACTGTGGGAGCTGGAGAAGCCACATGGGTCTACCCTGATGTAACCAGGCCTCTGGAGCTGGAGAAGCCAGAACTGAGATGCTTACAACACCACTGGATCCACAAGACTTCCAACCCACTGACCTGTGATCCTCCTGCATGCGGCATGTATTTCATGAGCCTGAAGAGGACTTTATAGATTGGTATCGGACATATGGGCTAATATTGGATTTATGGACTTGATCTGGACTGGGCAGGAATGTTTGCTCAATGTTCAATTGCTCTTGTATATCAACCTCTTTCTTATACACATATGAGTCTCCCTGGATTTGTTCTCTAGTCCACCCAGACTAACACATTCGGAATTCAAGGTATATTGTTGTCATTTATTATCTGGCTGCCTTGTCTCAGAAGACAGCCCTGGTGATTTGCATCAGAAAGGCCACAGACAGAAAGCCTGACTGAGCAGTTCTTCTCTGCACACATGGGGGCGCCAAGAGTTGGAATCAACTGGTTGGCAACTGCCAACAAGCACATGGTTGATGTGCTTATAAATGGTATAAACCTCCAGAGATCAATCATGAAGTGTTTTTAAAGGTCACTTTTTTACAAAATAGATACAATGCTTGAATACATGCATTATTGTGGCCATTGTTGTTGTCAGAAGCAACAGTAGTAGCATCATACCTAATACTCATTAAGTGCTTATTAGGTGCCCAACACCATGTGACCAAAACCCAACAAATCAAACTCCCTGCCATCAGCTGATGTGTTTGAACCACGCACCTTGCAGTTTTATCCCAACATCACCAAGAGGGCTCCGTAAGGGAGTTATTATTTTTATCACATCCCAGGACTAAACTCACATGGGCAAAATAACTGGAGGAAAGCTCATGTAATAAGCTGAAATATACCAGGGTGATGACAAACAGATAATTCAGGAAGTCTGAGTATAAATGAAACTTCAAAAAAGAGAAATTAAGAAAAGGGATACTGAACACTTGCTAAATTTATCATTATAGCTCTTCAAACATTAAATGTTAACTTGTTGGTAAAGGACAAGCAAAAATGAGAGGTATTTTACTGTAATACATTAATATCAAATAATTAGATGTTTTCTAGAAGGCACAGATTTTGTTTTTTAATTTTTACCATGTTTTTTACATGGTAAAACTAATATGAACTAATACAAATAAAATTTGAAACCATGTAAAAATGAGTAGAGACATAAATATACACTTCACTGATTATTACACTTCCTTTTTACAGTTATTATTATAATATATCCATTTCTCTATTCCTCATTTGTAAAAAATGAAATCTCTTCTATCTATTAACTTTTGTTACTTTTATAATAAAGTAATTAAATGTATGAAAATGGTAATTCATGATTATATATATTATATATGGAATAAATAGCATAATGAAAAGTATCATCAAAATAAATAAAATTATAGAAAAATATTATATTTCTTATATACTAATAAATTGAAACCATCCACATTAGCATCAATTAGTCAACTTGAATATCTTTGTATTCAAATATAAAGATAAAAGAAAGGATACAATTAAATATAATAAAGAATAAAGCCAACACAAATTACATCAATAAGTGTTTAAAATGAAAACTTTTTAGGGAGAAACTTCAATAATCAAGATGTAAGTAAATAAAATAAAATCCCACTTCATTTTCATATTTTAAAATCAAATTTCCATTTGGTTTTAAGTAGCAGTTTAATGGATCCACATTTTCAATGGTATCTCCTACATAGTTAGATGCCAGTTCATTGCATCGGGCCAGTGTCGATTCATAGTGACCTGATGGGACAGGTTAGGACTGCCCCTGTGATTTTCCGAAATGGTAAGTTTTTTTAAATGAGTTTTATGGCATATATTTCACATGTCATACAATCAAATAGTTCAATCATATTAAAGCAAGTTATACAATCAATTTTAGAGCATTTATTTCTTTTTCCTTTGTGGCAAGGATAAAATAATCATAATATAAACATAAAAATACAAATAATGGATAAGAAAGAAAAGACCATATTTAAACAGCCAAGGAAGAAATTTTTGTCACGGACCAAGCTAGAAATACTTGGATCTAGAACAAATTCAGGTTGGGTCAAGAGCAAGGTCAACTAAAGAAGTATCAAGTTCGATCCAGCATAATCAAGTATACAATGATCTCTGTCTGATAGTAATGCTGTTTGAGGCCCTTGCCTGTGGCCAGAGGGGGTCTGCTTGACGCTTAATCTGAATAGGTGCTCTGCAGACGGGTTTTGGGCTCCCACTGTCCTCCATAGCCTTCTACAAATTGGTTGTTCACAATTTAAGCTCTGATACTTTTCCCTTCATCGTATTTGTGTTTTGTTATTGTCATCTTTGGATCATTCAGGTTGGTGTGCTTCTTCCCTGTGGACTTAGTTGACTCCTTGCTTAGATAGCTGCTTGTTTGAACACAAACCTTTAAGACCCCAGACACTGCTCGAATTGATAGCCAGACACCATCTGCTTTCTTCACCACACTTTGCTGTAGCACCCTCGTCTTCAGTGATTGTTTGATGAAGGTGAGTATTGAGCAGGGCCAGGTTATCAGAACTAACTGTTCTTAGACTGGGGTTGTCCACAGGTTATGCATGACTCTGGTTTACTCTGGACATCATCTGATGACAAAAAGAGAACCCCATGAGATGACCACCATCAACAACAGCAACAAACCAACCAGCAAACAAACAAAAGGCAGGAAAACAAAAACTCAAAGAAAACAAAAAAGAAAAATTGCCAATTATCCCCCTGGGGTCTAAGGTGATTCATTGATAATAACAATTTTTCCAATAACACAGAACTCCAGATACTGTCGGTATGCGAGCCGCACATCCCAGGAGGTATTGCCCTGCACGGTTCCATCTCCTAATGGTTTGAGCGTTGTTTGCCCTGAGCATGGGGCTTGGTGCCAATGGAAAACTTCCTGGATCAATTCTTACAAGTGCAGATCCCTGCCCAGCAGATCAAAACCTGTCAGATAAACACAAGGGGGTCATCGAGGCACTAAACATATGGTGATCCTGGGTCCCTTTCCATTGGATAGCCACCAAGCCACGGATTCCCCCCAAAGTCCAATGACTGCCACTTCCGCAGGCCCAAAGTGCTTCCTCTCACAACATATGGTGATCCTGGGTCCCTTTCCATTGGATAGCCACCAAGCCACGGATTCCCCCCAGGTCCAATGACTGCCACTTCCGCAGGCCCAAAGTGCTTCCTCTCGCAACGAAGGACCCCAGGCCTCAGTCCAAAGGCACAGGCAGCTTCAGTCACTGGGGCATCCCTTCCCAACGTGAGGTTGCTCCTCCTCATTCACCCACCATATTCATTAATAGAAATACCGTGTCTCCGCCAACATTTAGATGTTGCTCCCCTGCCCTGTCTTAACTTGACTTTCTGACAAGGTTCTCCTCCCATTCCTTTGATTTGTAGACAGCAACTCTCTGTGAGAGTAGAAATCCTCCTCATTTTCTTGTGAAGCCACTGGTAATTTCGAACTAAGACCCACTATGCTACCGGGGCTCCAAATGTCAATTAGTGTCCTTTGTTTTCATTCATCATTTTCCCCCAGAAATAATAGTTTGAAGCAATACTCTTCCTGGGTATATGAAGCTAGCAGGGTGTGGGGCAAAAATCATGGATCTTGAAGTAAGTTAAAGCCCACCATTACCACTGTGAACACTCTGACCTTGTGTCCGTCAATGAAGTCCCACTCACAGTTTTGGGGCCACTAGTCTTGCTGAACGTCCTAGTCTCTTATTGGTAAAGCCAGCGGGGTATGTGATAACAATGCGTACACACAAGGCTACGGTAGGGATGAAATGAGTTCATTTGTGAGATTATACACTATATATTGTGAAGTTGAATATTCTGATTTGGTACAGAGTTGCTATTTTTTTAAGCACTGAAAAAAAAGATTAAAAAAACCCAACCCACTGCGATCGAGTCAATTCCAACTCACTGTTCCCCTTATTATACAGTGGGAACCTGCTTCTTAAGATTTCCATGGCTGTGAATGTTATGGGAGCAGAGACTCTCATCTTTCTCCTGAGGAGAGGCTGATGAGTTTGAGTCACCAACCTTGTGGTTAGCAGCCCAAAGTTTCACCCGCAACACCACTTATTATTGTAGTTTACCAAGCATGGTGTCCTTTCCCAGGGCTTGGTCTCTCCTGATGACTTGTGAAAAGGATGTTACACATAGTATCTTTGCCTCAAAGAATGATTTCTTCCAGGACAGATTTGATTATTCTTCTGGCAGTAGTTTATTCAACATTTTCCACCAGCATTCTAATTCAAATGCATCATTTCTTCTGTGATCATTCTTATTCATTCTTAAGCTTTCATGAGGTGATTGAGAGCACCATTGCTTGGGTCAAGTACACCTTAGTCTTCAAAGTGATATTTTTGCTTTTTAATGCATCCCAAACCAAGCCAAACTCACTGTCATGGAGTCAATGCTGACTCATAGTGGCCCCCTGGGGGTTTCTGGGACTGTAACTGTTTACCCGTCAGTGGAAAGCCCAGTCTTTCTCTCAAGGAGTTGCTGGTGATTTTGAACTGCCAACCATGCACATTGCAGCCCAATATTTAACCACTACACCAGCAGGGCTCCTTTTTAACACATTAAAGAAGGGTTTGGATGGATTGTTTGTTTTTCTCAGCAGATTTGCCCAATGCAATCCATTGTTTGATTTCTTGAAAGTTGCTTCCAAGAACATTAATTGTGGGTACAAATAAAAGGAAATTGTTGGCAATTCCCTTCTTTACTGCATTTATCATGATGTTGCATGTTGCTCTAGTTATGAGGGTTTATTTTTTAACCTTGAATTATAATCCATAGTAATCTTTGATCTTCCTGAGTAAACTCATCTAGCTATCTTCACCTTCAGTCAGCAAGGTTAGGCCATCTCCTTGTTGTTAATGAGTCTTCCACTCTGATGCATGTCTCAGTTTTCTTATCAGATTATTTGCTCAGCATCCAGTGAAAGGATACAATTCTTCCCTGGTTTTAAATCCTGCAGTATTCTCTTTTTGACTAGCTGGCCCCTTGTTCTATGTACTGCTTCTATATAAGTACAATGAAATGTTCAGTTCTTTTTGTTCACAATCTATAATCTGTTATGGTCCACATGATCAAATGCTTTTTCACAGTGAATAAAACACAGATAAAGTATTCTCTGTCTTCAACCAAGACCTATCTGACATCAGCAATGATGTCCCTGCTCCCACATGCTCCTCTTCAACGTTTGGCAATTGTCTGTCAATGTACGAGTGTAACCACCTTTGAAATGTTCTCAGTAAAATTTTATATATGATACTAGCGATCTCTATCCTCTAGTTATTAAAGATATTCCAACCGATCGCCCAGGACAGGTTAAGCTTGAGGCTAATTGGAGACAGTAATCATACACCGAGGACATAATGGTTGAAAAAAGGAAATGAACCAAGGAAGCAGGCGATATATGGAGAAACCACAGGCTTTAGAAACGATGCCTTGAGGGAAGTATAACAGACACTCAGGAACAGGACAGACAATATGACATTATAAAACAACTCATGAAACTGTGCCGTGTAAACCTCAGTCATATTTCAGACCACAAATTCCGCCTCCTAAAAAACCAGTTCAACTAGTTGAAGAGACACACACAGCAAGGACACTTGGGAGCCCTCACCCAGCATTGTGCAGAATGATCGCACACCTTTTCTTAATATGCGTGAATTACTCAATATGTGAATTGTACTTTTAAAATATAATACTCTTAAAGTATAATTTTAGAATAAAACTACTTTTTAAAAAAAGAATAAAGAAGTTGTATGCGTACCCAAATGCACATGCACTCACGTAAAAGGAGGGCAGGAAAGAGCTGGTAAAAAGCTCAAGATTGGGCAAATTTCCCCAAACAGACACCTTTTCCCAAGAAACACATACCAATTCTTGACAGTCCTATGAAAACCCTGGTGCCTATGGCATCTCCCTGCAGGTCTCTCCTGCAAGTCTCTATTCTCCAACAAATGCATTTACTCAGCTTGGACTTTCTAGGGTTCTTGTTCTGTCCACGCCTGTCGCCTAGAGCAAGTTCAGGATTAGCCCTCTGGTTTGCCTTCCAACCTTTGTTCTCAAAGTGGAAATGTGTTTGCTGAGAACTGTGGTTTTTCACAGATTTACCTGTTTTGATTGTACTAGTTATTGGATTGCGTAATGAAAATGAAACACGTTGTGAAATGATTAAATGATTGTCCAGGAGGTGGCAGGAGAGAAGCTATTCCTTATGGAAAGTGAGGTTCTTATGTTCAGCTAGACAAGGGAGCCTCATTATAACCACAAAGGATTGAGCTCTAAGTGCGTTTTATAATTCGCTTTAAATACACGCACCCATATAAAGAAATTAAGCCTAGTATTTGTAGATAAGGCAATGGAGGTGTCGTTTATAAAGGCAATAAGATGGAGAATGCCAATTTAAAAATCATTTCAGAGAAAAGGCTTAAGTCACAAGTCCAAAAAAATAGCTTTTCATTTCAAATAAAATTTTCAGGTGCCTATGGAGACATTTTATGGTTCTCCACAGTGAGCAATGTTCTCATTTGTCCCATTCCTATTAGATTAAATTGAATCAAGTAAGATGCTTTTTTTCACTGTACTATCTAAGCACAATGCTCAGCACAACATTGAGTAACATAAAAGGCATGTTTAATTCATTTTAATTTAACTTTAAAATCTACAGTTTTCATTTCCCTTAATATTGCTCCTCGTGGAACTATAGCATAAAGCACAATTAGAGAACATCACATGCTCAAAAGGATTTTTTATTTCTATCACCTGAAATCTAAAAAAGAAAGGAATAAATCCTCTTTTCATTTTCTATGTTCACAGAAAGGAAAATCGCCTTCCTTGTGCAAAATATTAATAAATTTGAATCAAACAAAAAATTCAATCACTAGAAACAAAGACCTAAAACTAGTACTGCCTGCACACACGCACACACACACATCTTGTATATTGAAAAAATAAGTCGATGTTTCTTGAAAGAGTAAGCAAGTTGGCCTTCCAAAAGGTACATTACTCATTTCTTTGTAAGTGCAGCTTCCCACCCATGAAGTCTCCTCATTTCAAATGCAAAAACTGAAGTTGGTTGAAATGATCAGTTCCTCATATTAACATAACTTGTTTTTCTGGATTTCACTCTTAGGTTTTCTTGGGACCCAGCTATCTGGCCCAATCTTCAGTTCATAGCAAACAGCTGTGTTTAGAATTCCACGTTGACACAACAGTCTGAGGAATGTGGTTCGCAGCAGGTTCTTAGCTCTGTCCAGACCTCACGGAGATCATTTGGCTTGGAGCAGGAGCTATGACCAGCCAATCTCAAGGGATCCACCAGCTCCTGCAGGCCGAAAAAAGGGCCAAGGACAAGCTAGATGAAGCAAAGAAGAGTAAGTTCACCTATCTATATGATGAGGGGGTTGTCACAAAATATGTTTTAGCTGGAAGAAGGGGTGTAGTTAGCTGAGCGTGAACTTTGAACTCAGGAAGAATTCCATTCAAACCCTGATCCCACCTCACACAGGTTGAGATTTTGGGTCACTTTGTAAAAACTGCCAAGGCTCATGTTCCTTGTTGTTACAGTGATGAAGTTTCCTACTTCAGGTCCTTTTGAAGGAAGATTGACATTTTGGAGACCGGAGCTTGATGGAACCTTGGCTCTGGGACCTAGTGTTGCTCCATCTGTTTTCTCAATATTGAGCAATGGTTCAGAGGTAGATGACTTCCTGATTTAATCCAGTTACTGATGAGTGACCTTGAGCGAGTTAGACCTCTCTGCAAGCGTTGGTTTCACTTCTGTAAAACTGTGAGAGAGTCATTCACTATAGCCTCCTTCCTCTCTCGGTATGTTTCTATTTCAACATTTTGAAATATTCTTCTCTTATTCTAATTTTCCAACTTTTCAAATTTAATAATAGACGCTTGCTTACATGTGTGTGATGGCACTGTGGGTACGTGTTGAGCTACTGACCACAAGGTCCGGGTGGTTCAAATCCACCAGTTGTTCTTCTGGACAAAGATAAGCTTATCGGCAACTATGAAGACATACGGTCTCAGAACCAACAAGGGTCACTGTGAGTCAGAATGGACTTGGTGGCAGTGGGTTTGGGAGTATATAGACATACATATATACATGCACATACATATATATGTATACACACACTCACATATGATGTCTTACTGCCCTCATTAACTATATATATATACATATATATCTATATATCTCCTTACACATATTTTTCTCAAAAACCTTTGACTCCCTTCCCCTTCTCTCTGACAGTCACAACCGCCAAGTAAGTTAGGTATTAGTGTGATTTGTGTATGCAAAAATCCCAGGAATGTGCTTTGTCTAATATTTAATAAAACAAACAATAGATCATTGTTTTCCAAGTTCTGTACTTAGTACCAATATTGTTTACTCCTCACAACTCCTTTTTCAGAAGCAAGAGCTGTGCTGAAGGGAAACACTTGGGTCGGGCAGCTGACAGAGACAAGATGGAGATGTGATCAATCTCTGAGCCACTGCACTATGCAAAGTTCACATACGTGTTTTTATCAAAACTAGCACGTAGACAAGCAAACAAACAAAATTAAAACAAAAACCAGATCTACAACTCAAACTCCTGCTTCTCTGGGTCTAATTCTTATATACTTTCCCGCTCTCTTCATTCATATCAGATGATTACTTAATCTAAATTAGCGTGTCATATCACTTAAATTCTTCTGGCCTGCTTCTGCAATTAGATTCTCATGTCCAATAAGACAAGACCTGTGCCTTTAACATGTTACTTAGAAGTCTCTGGGTGAATGGAATGATATGTACAGAGTGGGAACTAATGAAAACTTAATTGCATGGATTAAATGATACTGAAGAATAGTCTGAGGGGATGCTTCAAAAATGTGTGGCATAAAAGCCATTTTCTTTTCATCCTATTTTTCCAAGAATTTTTTAGAGTCCACTCGTCCGTGGCCATGAGGGCTGGGAAATTGGAAGGAGGCACCACCTAGCTCCCTGGGGTTTCAAACTATGCATAGAATGGCTTTCCTTTCCTAGGACATCTTGATTTCCTGAATGCTCACTAATGTGTGTCCCAGCAACCACAGCGGCAACAAAAATAAAGACTCCTGTAAGAGTCAGAGAGGAGGCAAGGAAGGGGGTAAATGAGGAAGGCAAATTCACCCAAGTGGCCCATTCTTTTTCTACAGCACACCTCATGCAAATGACTTCCAGCTGGTACAGATGCAAATCCGTTCTACAGGAAATGCAACAGGCCCAAACTTGCTGGTTCAAACACCCTCCCTTTTTATTCAAATTTCTTTGACCAAGCATTAACACTTCCACAGGAAGAAAAAACCAACTTAAAAAAAAGAGATGTGATCATTGTTACCTTTGCTTCTCCACTGTGCAAAAAAACGAAATGACAGCATTCGGCGCACATTCCAGCATCTCTTGTTCCTCGAGGTTACTAGAGAAGGAACATATGGCTGGCCTTGTAAGTTGTCTGGGGTAGGAGCCACGGAGAACCACCGCGGCTTACATTTCACCGTGAAAAGAGTAGCCTGATTCTCTTCCTATGCTGTGGGCAGGCCCTCTTTTCTCAGAAGTCTGTGTGGAAAAATACGTATTGTCTCATTTGTGTACAAAACTCATTTTTTTTGTATATAGTTTACTTAAAATACTTGTGGACATTTCTTTTTCATTTACTGTGTCTTTGTTGGTAAATATTCAAACAGAATATTCAACCAGCTACAGTAAATACTCAGACTCTTAACAGATTTTGGAAAATATTTTTACTTTCAACAGCTAACCTTTGCACCCAGCTTTAGAGAAAATATCAGTCTGAACTCTTTTTCTCCAATGCATAGGCTTTGATATTGTTTTCACTGGACAGAAGCTCTGTTCCTACACAGCTAGCAGCGGCAGCAATGTGCATTTACTGGTTAAATCACAGCATCCCCTCCATTCACTTTTCAGACATCCTATGGCAAGAGATAAGTACACGTTTTCACAGTTGGTATTATGGCATTATGTTGTTTCCTGCATACCTAACTGATTTGTCTTTCATTTATTTATTCACGTCAGTTGGCATTTACTTGGAGCTTAAAGGAGCCCTAGTGGCATTGTAGGTTAAGCATTGGGCTGATAACCCAGTAGGCTATCAAAATTCCAGCCTCGTGTTCACATTGCTCAGCCATGCTCACTAACAGATGACTGGAGACCACAGAAAGTGCCCTTCCCCCCATATCCTTTCTTAGTGCTCACTCTCACTTCTTGCACAAGGAAACAGTTGGGTTGATGCTTTGAACACACGTCATTCCACAGGTGAAAACTACCATAACGATGTACATCCCACAAGAAAGAAAAAAATGTTCTGAAACTGATTGTGGTAATCATTGTACAACTCTTCTTAATATGATTGCACTAATCACTTGTGTGATACATGGATTATGTGTCAATGAAACTGTTTTAAAACAAATAAATAAAAATAATTAATTATATATATTTTAAAAATTATATACAGTCTTGGAAACCTATACTATTCTGTCCTCTAGCGTTGCTATGAGTTATTGTGAACTAAACAACAGTGGACTTGGTCCAGTTAAAGGTCACTAGGTGTTTCAAACAGTGTGCACTCAACGAACAGTGACAGTGGAAGAAAGGCCTGCCAATCTAACCTGTAAGGAGAACAACAAAGAAATCATATCAAACAGTTTACTCTGTGATACATGGGTCACCATGGGTCAACGCTTACATGAGAGAAATGGAATTGGGTAGTATTTTTAGTTGTTTGTGGTTAGGGGAGTTGGGAAGTTGGGGTGCTAGAATCATACTTCTTTAATATATACTTAACGTGAGTAAACAACATTCTCAGGGGAGATAAGAAATCTCCAAAGGTGTCCCTAAAGAGGAGAGGGAAGAATAACATGAGTGATATACCAGAAGAACCCAAGCGAACTTACAGAGACCCTGTTGGACAGACTAGAACTGCCTTTAGTCTCTGCAGGCACCAAAGACCTGGGCGTTTAAGTATTTAACCCTTGCACCGCCAGGGATCCTTATATAAAAGATATATCTATGTTATACTTACATATAATGTTATACATATATTTTCAATATGTATGTACATTCTATTTTAGTATATATATGTATACTATAATACACGAGTATAATGTAGTCATATCTATATTCTGTTTCGATATTGTTATATAACAGCCCTACCTATTTTTATGTATGCAATAGCCTTACTACTTGGTTGAAATTTGGATGGAATGTCAGCAGGTTTATACCACTTTAGCTGGTGTGGATTAGCAGCTGTTGGCCAAATAAATTGTTCTTTACTGAAAACATGAAAGTGAGTGTGAGGGTCCAAGGCAGGTTACAATTTTACAACAGAACATCAGGAGCTCCAGGTTTAGGGATTGAACAGAACCTTCAATCAAAACCAGGTTAGCAATTCAAGGTACTGTCATCAGCAAGGGGGACAGACACTTAGGTTCCCTCTGAAGGCAGTCGCATTTCTGAGAGTCATTCTTATTCCACTTACAACCATTGCATACTTCCAAAACTCCATTCTTTTGTTCACACTGGTGGGCAGTGCCCACCAACAGAACATGCCTTTGCCCCCAAATCCTTACCTAGTACTCACTGTCACTGCTCACACAAGGAGACACTCACCTGACCTACGTGGCAGGAACAGACTATCATAACATTTGTGTTTAACTCAACACTGCAAACTACATTGTAGGCTAGAGACTGAAAGACTTGATAGTATACATTTAAAATTAGAAAGTTACAAATCCAATCAAACTGGTACTTCTAAATTTCCCTAATAACTATAGACAATTTAAAGAGCCCTGTAAGTGCAGTGGGTAAAGCATTGAGCAGCTAACCCAAAGCCAGCAGTTCAAACCCACCTTGGAAAGATGAGATGGTCTACTGTCATGTAGATTAACAGCCGATGCTGTCCAATAGTCACTGTACTTCAGCCAGCTCAGAGGGAGTCGGCGTTGGGTGTACTGACAAACAAGCTCTTTGGAGATGTCCTACCACGTCACTTCTCAAGCCCTGGAACTGCTCTGCATGGCTGCAAATCCTGATCTGCCTCCGACCAGCTGTGCGACCTTGAAAAAGTGACCACTTACCCTCTGTGCCTCAGTCTCCCCAGTTTCATAATGGAGATATTAAACAGCACTCATGGAGTTGTTATGATTAGCTAAGTTTATAGATATCAACGTTATTTTTCTTCTGCGACTTAATAAAAAGAATTGATTTTTCAGGGAAGTGCAAAACAGGAGAGGCCCAATGACCTCTTATGCATTGTCTGCAGACAGGTTTTTCATTTATTTCATGGTGCATATTAAGTATTTTAAATATTTCTACAGAAAATAGGTATCACATCAACTAATATTGTAATGCAGATTATTTCTTGAGAGTATACACAATGCCAAATATCAACATTTTAAAAAATCAGCTAATCACCTATGTGCTTATATTCTGAAGGACATAAATAAGCACTTTAATTTGATAAATTTTTCACCACTCAAGTAGATATTTTGGTGCCTGGCTTTTAATAAAGTCATACAATGAAAGTTTTGTATTAGAACTTCATGGCAATGTCTTGTGCATTTTGTGAGTCTGTAAATAGCTCCTCTTTATAGCCCACAGACTAATGGGGTATTGGTAAGTATATTGGACTTTCATTTCTTTGAGTGGATATTAATAAAATAAAAGCACAGAACATTTTCACCTATTTATAGCTTTGGGTTGTCTTCAATCAAGAATCTACACAAAACTGCTCATATAATTCTTTTAATAAGTAAAATTTGAGGAGGGGGAAAGAAAAGAAAACACCAAGAAAGAGAAGGTATGGAAAGAACTAATCAAAGAAAAGTTCTTTTTTTTTAAAATCATTTTATTAGGGGCTCATTCAACTTTTATCACAATCCATACACACATCAATTGTGTAAATAACATTTGTACATTCATTGCCCTCATCATTCTCAAAACATTTGCTCTCCACTTAAGCCCCTGGCATCAGGTCCTCATTTTTGCCCCTCCCTCCCTACTCCCCCCTCCCTCATGAGCCCTTGATAATTTATAAATTATTATTTTGTCATATCTTGCCCTGTCCGATGTCTCCCTTCACCCACTTTTCTGTCGTCCATCCCCCAGGGAGAAGGTCACATGTAGATCCTTGTCATCGGTTCGCTCTTTCCAACCCACTCTCCCTCTACCCTCCCTGTTTCGCCACTCACACCACTGGTCCTGAAGGGATCATCTGCCCTGGATTTCCTGTGTTTCCAGCTCCTATCTGTACCAGTGTACATTCTCTGGTCTAGCCAGACTTGCAAGGTAGAATTCAGATCATGATAGTGGGGGGTGGAGGAAGCATTTAGGAACTGGAGGAAAGTTGTATTTTTCATTGTTGCTACATCGCATCCTGACTGGCTCATCTCCTCCCCGAGACCCCTCTGTAAGGGGATCTCCAGTGGCCTACAAATGGGCTTTGAGTCTCCACTACACACTCCCCGTTAAGACCCCAGATGCTATACTTTTGATAGCTGGGCACCATCAGCTTTCTTCGCCACATTTGCTTATGTACCCATTTGTCTTCAGCGATCGTACCATGGAGGTGAGCACACAATGATATGATTTTTTGTTCTTTGATGCCTGATAACTGATCCCTTGAGCACCTCATGATCACACAGGCTGATGTTTCCTTCCATGTGGGCTTTGTTGCTTCTGAGCTAGATGGCTGCTTGTTTACCTTCAAACTTTTAAGACCCCAGACTCTATAGCTTTTGATAGCTGGCACCATCAGCTTTCTTCACCACATTTGCTTATTCACCTGCTTTGTATTCAGCGGTTGTGTCTGGTAGGTGAGCATCATAGAATGCCAATTTAATAGAAGAAAGTATTCTTACATTGAGGGAGTACTTGAGTAGAGGCCCAATGTCCTTCTGCTATCTTAATACTGATAACTTACTACTGTTTCCAGTGTTTGTACTAATTGACCAAAATAATGGCATTCTCTGAACTAGGTAGGTTGCTCTTTTCATAACATCAGCAACCCCACCTACCACTCATCTGACACTTTGTCCTACTGTGGTGGCTTACTGTGTGGGGGCTACCGTGATGGGAAAGTATACCACAATGGTAGGATGCCAACAGTACCTTAGAGTCCCAGCACTTTGGAAAGCAAAGGGTCCAAGAGAAGCAGTTCCCAGTGTCTCTCACCCTTTTACAAAAGATCACAGCCCCAAGGAGGTGTCATCAGGCTGCTACTTGATTGACCTGTTGGACTATGCCCCTAGCTTCATACAGATACCATCAAGTTGACATGAAACTGCCACAGTCACCATGAGTTGGAGCTAACTCCATAGCAACTGGCAACAACTCTTCCTATTAGCTAAGATTGCATCATCACATCTCTAATCCTAGGAATTCAAATTGGCCTCCTGCTGATGACGCCCAACTTGCTATTTCCAACCCCAGATGCCTTGCTGATCTCTGGATTCACAGGAAGATCAGCTGTCTCTACTAGAAAGTTGAATGTTGTCATTGTTGTTAGGTTCTCACATCCAGTCAGTTCTTAGTCACGGTGACCCTATGTCCAACAGAGAGAAACACTGCCCAGCCGAGTGTCTTCACACTGTTGTTCCGTTGGAGTTCATTGTTGCAGTCGCTGTGACAATCCATCTCCTTTGAGGGGCTTCCTCTTTTTGTTTTCCTTCTACTTTACCAAGCACGGTGTCCTTTTCCCAGGACTGATCTCTTCTGATACATGATCTCTCCAAAGTACCTGAAATGAAATCTCACCACCCTTCCTTCTGAGGAACATTCTGACTGTACTTCATCTAAGACATCTAGTTGTCCTTCTGGCATTCCGTGGTACTTTCAATATTCTTCATCAGGTGTGCCTGACCCAAGCCATGATAGTTTTCTTTTCCACATAATCAAATGAAAGTTGGACACTGGATAAGGAAGACCAGAGAAGAATTAATCCATTTCAATTATGGTGTTGGTGAAGAATATGGGGGAGTTTAATTAATCACAATTAAACTGCATTCATAACTTCCCTTACCATCCCCACCATCCTCCGCCAAATATGTGACGTCTTCATTGATGGATACATTTCTGCCTCTTACATCTGTCTGTTCAGCTTTGCCTTCAAAATGTATGAGGAGGCTTCCTAAAGTTTATGGAAAAATGGGACTAAAACATATTGGAAATGTCTCATGAAAATTTTCAAAGCTCCTGCATATAATCACTTCGATAAAACTGCTGTTGCTTAATTATTTGTCGCTTGTCATTGACATTTCTTTTTCTGGTCTACTGTAATAGATTTCAAATGAACTTTCTGCTTCTTCTCCAGTCTACTCTCACCATGGCAACCATAGAAATCCCTTCAAATCACAGGTAGAATGTGTCTCACCTTTGCTAAAATTAGCAACTCAAGGACAAAACCCTTACCATGCCCTATTATAGCGGTTCTCAACCTATAGGTCGCAACCCCTTTGGGGGTCAAACGACCCTTCCACAGGGGTCACCTGATTCATAACAGTAACAAAATTACAGTTATGAAGTAGCAACGAAAATAATTGTCCTTGTATGAACTGTATGAAAGGGCTGCAGCATTAGGAAGGTTGCCCTATGAGATCTATATGAACTGGCTTCACGGTTACCCCTCAGGTATCATCTCTTAATATTTAACCACCACCGAGGTATATTTATTGCACCTGGAGCATGCCTAATTCGCTCCTACCTCAGGACCTTTGAACCTGCTGTCCCCTGTCCTTGGAACATGCCACCCTCTCTGATAAATGCATGGCTAGTTGTCTTGCTTCCTTCATATCTTTGCTTATCTGTCATTTTATCTGAGAGTCTCCCACTGGCTTACCTAGATTAGCCTCCATCACTTTATTATTCATCATATTACCTGTCCTCATTTGCCATCTGACTCACTCACTATCTATTTTTTGTTTATATCTCCTCCCACTGGAATGGAAGTTCCAGGAGAGGAGAGATTGTGTCTGGTTTGGGTTTTCCCAGCTCTATCTACAGGTCAAAGGAGCATAATGTGGAAACATGGCTGCCGATTGAAAGGTCAGCAGTTGGCACTAACTGAGGGAGGAAGAAAGATATGGCCATGTTCTTCCATAAGGATTACAGACTTGGTATCACATTGGGAAGTTCGACTCCGTCCTACAGTGTTACTATGAGTGAAAATTGACAGGGTCAAAGTGGATTTGTTTTGGCTTTTATTGTTCCTGTTATTCTGGGTTTGAGATAGTGTGGTTTATACTCGACATCCAGTTATATTGGCTGTTTAATTAAATGCCTTATTGATCAGTAGCATCCTCTTGGAATGTTCTTTTTCCTCTTTGAGTTCCCTCAACTCTCTGACTGAGGAGCCCCATTGGTGTCGTGGTTACTCATTGGGCTGCTAACTGCAAGGTCAGCAGTTTGAAACCACCAGTGGCTCCACAGGAGAAAGAAGGGGCTTTATACTCCCCCAGAGAGTTAGAGTCTTAGAAACCCACGGGGGCAGTTCTACCCTGTCCTGTAGAGTTGCTATGAGTCTGAATCAACTTGATGGTAGGATGTTCCTCTCTGGGCCTCTTTGTAAGCCTTCCCTTCCTTTTATCACCTGGGGGGGTTGTTAGTGCCCTCGGTGTAATCACCTCGGTTGGCACCCTTGTCTCCTTGCTCCATGCATGTTCCCTTTATTTCAGTCTATTGCTTTAATGGTCACATACATAAAACCTGAGGACTGACACCCCGGTCCCCATCTCCATCTCAGGCTTTTCTCCTGGATGTCCTGCTGTTCATTGGCTGTCTCCAGGAGGCATTCTCAAAAGTCTACAAACTCACTCGTTGTCTTTCTTCCTAACAAAATGCTCCCAGCTATTGGGCTTCTTTTCCTATTAATGATGAAAATGGTCACTAGTCTTTGCCAAGTATTTCATATTCTTTCTAACCATCTGACTTGTTGCAGTAAGTTATTCAATCTCTTTTATCAGCAAGAGAACTCAGGTTCAGGAAACAGCAACAACAACACAATGCTTTTCATTTCTTATGGCAGTTGTGCCTGGTACAGAATTCTAAGGATGGCCAATGGTTTGCTCTCGGCTACTCACTTAAAGGTTGATAGTTTGGAACCACCCAGTGATGCTGTGGAAGCAAGACCTGCCTACCTGATTCTGTCAATACCCGTGCCAAGAAAACTCTATAGAGATATTTTGTAGCCCACAGACTTACAATAAGGCAAAACCGACTCAATGGGTTCAGTTTGGTTTTTCTGAGATGACTAAGGGGAAATTCTATCTTTGCAAACAAGCAAACAAAAACCTTCCAGAGCAAATTCATCTACATAAGCATCAAAATAAGGTTCTCTATGTCTCAAAGGTCCGCTTTCATCTTGGCCATTCTCGTCCAGAAAAACAGGAACATTCCCACTCAGCACTGACTCCTTGGACTCCCACACAGAGTTCACCTTTAACCATCCCAAGTGGAATTTGTAGTCATCCTTTCCTCTCAAGTCACCTGGAATCCAAACCTAACATCTCCTCCCTACCCTTCATTCTCCACCAGACACCCGATGGAGTATATCTCAATAATGGTTTTCTAAATGGAGGCAATGTCGGCACAGCAAGCCAGATGCATGCCACAAAGGGACGTGGCTTTATTAAAGATGGAATTGTTCACAAAGCATCCTGAAAAACATCTTAGAAAGAATGGCCTTGCTTATTTTTCAATACCCATCACCGTAGCTCTCCTGCCTAAGTCTACTCAGCTCAATCAGGACTTTCTCAGGAGGGTCCCTAATCTCCTCAGAAACCTCAGGCTCCTTCTCTGTGTATATATCTCAGTCCTGTTTGCCCTATTAACATATGATGACTAAGGGAAACACAGGTATCCCAAAATCTTCTTGGGGATCTTCCTAAGTGTTGTGATTTTCAACTGTCACGGGACAAATAAAATCGAGGCTCTGTCCCATTATCTTCTACGGATTTTGTGTGTGCTTCCCAATGTTCCTCTTGGAAACTGAAGCACCATGGACACATTTCAAACTGCTCTGTATTTATGCCATTCGGGGGCAAAGGTCGAGGCCTATATATTTTTTCTATGTTTTCTTGTTAGCTCTATGCACAGTATGTAGTCCAAACTGAAAAACCAAATTCACTGCCAGCAAGTCAATTCCAACTCATAGCGACCATATAGGACAGAATAGAACTGCCCCTGCAGGTTTCTGAGACTGTAAATCTTTGCAAGAACAGAAAACTCATCCTTCTTCCAAGGAGCAGCTAGCTGGTGGATTCAAATCGCTGCTCCATGTGGGGTGCACTACGCCCCAGGGCTCCTGTGGAGTATGTGGTAGGAGTCCAATAAATGCTGAAGGAATCATGGACAAAAACAGCACTTTCTTTCCCCACTCTGCAGTCCCTGTTTTAGCAAGATTTCACTTGGAAATCACAGCGCATAAGATGTCCCCATGTTTGAAACCAGCGTTTTTCTCTGCTAAGCCTGCGTGTCCTTGTAACTTTGGAACTACGCAAAGTTCGATTGTCATCTCGGGTATCGGGGGACTGTCCTACATAATCACTCCCTCTGCTTTCTACAGGGTCCTGGCGATGCAGTGGTTATGCATTAGGCTGCTAACTACCAAGTCAGCAGTTTGAAACCACCAACTGCTCTGTTAAGGAAAGCTGCAGGCTTGGGCTCCTGTAAAGAGCTGCAGTGGGGGAGGTCCACAAGGGCAACTCGACCTTGTCCTCTAGGCTCTATGAGTGGGAATCAATTCCATGGCACTGAGTTTTATGTTTTCCACAGAAGGTACTAAGCAATAAGGATGTGAATTCCTTGTGGTTGATGATGTTCACAGCAGCTATGTTTTTGGTGCTTAAAAAGAAAGTGGTATAATTGCAAATTGTTGCAACTCTTCCTATGCAGGCAGGGTCAGGAGCCAGAGGGCTGGGGCATGCATTTTTGCTTCATGTCATGTAGTAGAACAAGGGGGCTTCACACTGCAGTTTCTTCCACTGGATGAAACCGGCTGGAGCAAGCACATGCAGCCGCTCACACCGTGGCAGCCGCTGAGTCTGTCCGGAAAATTGCTAAGCCAGCAGCGATTTCCCTGTGGCGTTCCTATTTAATTGAATGAGAGCCAGCAGGTGACTGGTGCCAGGGCGGGAATCACAGGCCCACTCTGGGTCTGTCGCCCTCTGATGGAGGAATAAGACACAGACTCCCGGAGGAGCGCTCCATTCAGCTCAGGGGCGGGGCACACATAGCTTCCTGCGCGCCCCCCCTGGCTTATTTTTTGTTTATATGCTACAGCGTCCTAATTTTGAAACTAACATGTTAGGCGATGAAGATAGGGGGAAGATAATGATTCATGAGATTTATTTTATGAAATAGGTATGCATACTCTGAACTCAAGATTTCTAAGGAAACACATACATTTTCAATATATTTTACACCCCGGTGTTAATGATGGGAGATGATAGGCAAGCGAGCTAGGTGGGGATCAAGAGGTAGTTCCCCCATCAACGTGTCATCGATCCTGCACACAGAACATTTCCTTGAAGTTCACAAACGGGTTATGACTGCAGAGAACTGAGGATTTGGGAAAGGTAAATTCGGCTGCTACTTCTCCACGAAGGTTCCAGAATCAGAAGGCCGTTACACCGTAGCAGATCCCGGTTAAAGAGAATAGCAACTACAGCGGTTCCCACCGGGGCCACGCTGACTCAGAGCCCTCGTGCGTGTCAGCCAGAACCAGACGTCAGAGGGTCATCGATCCCTGCAGAGATTGCCAGGCGTCTTCCAAAGTGCCTCTGGCCGGTGGCAACCTCCAACTTGCACTGCGAGGAGCCTAGTGCCCAAACCCTTTGCACCATTCAGGGGCTCCAAGGAGATTCAGCCTCTCTGTAAGCCCAAGTAGAACTGCTCCGTGGAGTTTGCTTAGCCCCGGGAATGCAGGGATTGCACGTTGGGCCGCTAACCGCAAGGTCAGCAGTTTGAAACCTCTGGTGGTTCTGCAGGAGAAAGACGAGGCTTTCTGCTACC
>NW_022111324.1:42697642-42708267 GCF_000313985.2 Echinops telfairi | reverse complement strand
AAAAAAAAAAAAACTACTTTGATGTGTTGTGGGGCTGAGAGACTTAATCAGAAATACTAGAGTCAACAAGTAGTAAGGAAAAATCCCAATAAAATGGGTTAAAAAAAAAAGGTGAGCCAGTTTGGTAGAGTTATGTGTTTGTAGTGACTTTGGAGATCCGCCAGTGCTAAATAGGATCCAGTTGGTGTGGATTGAAGGACTCCTGGGTGCAAATCAGAACACATGATCTGACCCAAGAATGTCTTTTCAAGCCTGTGTCCGTGAAAACCTGTTCTCTGTTACTCATGTGGACAAATGAGAAGGCCTTTAATTCAAACACGTAGGCATGAAAGAAAGTTGTCATTGCCATGGTTCAAAGAATGCATTTAGAAAAATGAGCACTAAATCTATTATTCTCAATATATCTATCATTGTTGTTATTTAATGAAATGCGCTCCTCTAAGGAAAAAATCACCAGTAAATGTGCAATTTACCCATTTTTAAAAAATTGAAATCCCATGCATATTCTAAAGATGCACCATTCCTTTTGATCCCACTGTTAATTTCCAGGAAAAGGGAAGAGATCAAAACAAGCAAAGGAAGAAGCAACGGCAGAAATTGAGCAGTACCGCATGCAGAAAGAGAAAGAGTTCCGGTTCAAGCAGTCTAAGGTCAGCAACAAAGTCAGCCCTGATGTTGATGTAACATAAATGATAAAATATTAGTGTATATAAGATATACTATAGAATATTGAGAGAGGAAAATCCACTGTGATTGAGGACATGTAAATCAACCAAGGGTAATGAAACTAAATAATGGATCTTAAACATAAATGAATGATTGGTTTTACCTTTTTATTTCCAAGGCATTTTTAATTTGTCATAAAATTATTGGCTTCATTTAAATCCATAATAGTATCTAATGTATACTACATTTATTAAAACTCATGTTTTCAAACACATATGTATATGGAGAGATTGATTAAATCATCATTTCTATTACAGATCATTGCTATTTCAGAAGAAAAAAGAATGGTAGCAAACATGGTTCGTCTAGTACAATCTACCAGGAGAATAATGTTATAAGGTTGGATGCTACATTAGAGAATGTGTTTGCTAGGCCAAGTTTTCTTGGTGGAGCTAACATTTACGAGTGACCAAAGTACATATTGTTGCACATTGTGGAAATGCCTGCTGCTATTTCCTTACCATTTTCTTTTCAATTCACTAGTTCTGTACAGTAAATGTCTGGTAAAAAATGTAGTGAAGAATAGTTCTTCCAACACCAATGTTTGTAAATGGCCATAGTTAACAGTAAAACAAGTGAATGGAAAATCCAGGGCCCTAACTATGTTTACTCCACAGCAGGAAACCCCCACTCCCCCACAAAAAAACCATGATTGAATTCCACGTGTCATAATTTAAGCTTACATGATATTTTCTTTTTATTTCATAAAAGTACAAGTAGAGTTTATGCAAAGACTGGTATTATACAATGAACTGCAAATGATTTGAAAATCTGTCTACAGCTTGTCTTTGAGCAGTTGTGCATAAGAAATTCATGCAAGACCAGATGAATTGGGCCCCCTAACAGGAGATACATTTTCAGGCAGCTCTTACTTCAAATTAAAAATCTCTCCTAGAACGCAGTAGACCGCTGAGCAAGAATAAACTCCTCTAAGAAGCTCTGGAAGTGCAGTGATTTCACACTCAGCTGCTAACCCAAAAGCTGGCTGTCCTAATAGAGAAAGATGGGCAATGTGCTTCCCTGAAGACTACAGCATAGCCATGCCTACGGGGCAGTTCTACCCTCTCACAGGGGGTAATTATGTGTTAGAATCAACACAACAGCACCTAACAACCTCACATATTTGCATAAAGAAATCCTAAGTCCATACCTTCACTCAGTCTTATTTTGGCTACCTCTCAAACCACGTTTTCTACCACCCTTGACTCTACTCATTCTGTTCTAGCCATACTGGTCTTCCTGCTATTCTTAAAATAGACTGGGCACTCTGCTGCCAACGGTCCTCTGCAAATGCTAGTCTCTCTCCCTGGAATTCTCCTTTTAGACACTTGCATCTCAGTTCAATTATCAACTCCTTCTCTGGCCCTCTTATGTAAAATCCTGGTTTATAAACAAAGGAGAGTAATACTCCCATTGTTACACAAGTTCTCTTTAAATTAAAGTGTTAAAGAGCAGAGATGTCACTTTGAGGACTAAGGTGTGACTGATCCAAGCAATGCTATTTTTAATCACTTCATCTGCATGTAAAAGTGAGAGAATAGCACTATCGGTCACTGCCAGGATGCCCTGTTTCCTGGTGCTGGCCCTATGGTCCTTTCTATGCATTGGCTGCTCTGAGCAGGAATATCGTACTCCTGGTGGGCCGGGATGGGCTCCATTCTCTCTTTCTCTCTCCTTCCCTCTTAGTTTGTGCCAGTGTGTTCTGAGCAGATGCGCCCCCTCTCACTGAGCTGTAGCTTCAGTACTGTCCTCTGTAGCTCATTCTTCTGGGGAAGGGGTCCACATGACTGGGATTGGGGCTGGCCCTGAAGACCTTTCTATTGGTTTGCTGCTTCGTGGGGGACAGCATTGGAGACACAGTGCAGGAATTGAGCCCGATCTGACCCCAACACAACGGGGTGAACCACAAAGGGCATTTAACAGAGCAGCAAGGAAGCAAAGCAATGAAGTCCCGAAGGAATCCCCAAAATTGACATCAGAGACAGGGCAAAGCACCTCATCAGATTAAAGTGGAAAACACTCATAAAGGTCAAAAGAAAGACCTGGAACTATTTATAGATTTGTTTTTGTTGTTTTGTTTTGTTTTTGTTTTTTTCATGTCTAGCTAGATCAGATAGGCCGGATAAACAAGTAGAATTGATGCTGAGGAGGGCATAGGATGCCTGGTGGGACTTGATAAAGTGCAATGTAGCTGAGAGAAATCACTGAGAGCTGAATGAAGGTCGGACATGATAGTGGGACAGGCAGAAAGTAAAAGGAAATAGAGGAAAAAGCTAGGAGGCAAAGGACATCTACAGAGGTATAAATACAGGCATGTACATATGTAAATACGTTTATATATAATTATAGGAACACGGTTCTATGTACATATATTATATGTCAAATAATAAAGTAGCAGATGGACATTGGGCCTCTACTCAAGTACTCCCTCAACACAAGAACACTTTATTCTCATAACCTGGCATTCTGTGATGCTCACCTTCCCAATATGATCAAAATAGATGCATAAGCAAATGTGGTGAAGAAAGCTGATGGTGCCTGACTATCAAAAGAGATAGTGGCTGCGGTCTTAAAGGCTTGGGGATAAACAAGCGGACATTTAGCAGGGAAGCAACAAAGTTCACATGGAAGAAGCACACCAGCCTGTGTGATAGTGAGGTATCGATGAGATCAAATATCAGGTATCAGAAGACCCAGAACAAACAATTATATCAGTGCAAATGAGGGGTGGAGTAAAGACCCAAAGCCCATCTGTAGATAATTGGACATCTCCTTATGAAGAGTCACAAGGAAGTGAAGAGCAAGCCAGGGTGCAGTATAGCACCAATGAAACATACAACATTCCTCTGGTTCTTTAATGCTTCCTCCCCCACACTATCATGATTCCAATTCTACCTTACAAATCTGGCTAGACCAGAGCATGTACTCCAGTAAAGATAAGAGCTGGTGACACAGGGAATCCAGGACAGATAAACCCCTCAGGAACAATAATGGGAGTAGTGATACCATGAGGGTAGGGGGAAGGTAGGGGGGGAGAAAGATGGAACTGATCACAATGATCAACATACAACCCTCCCCCCACCAAGGAGGACAAACAACAGAAACATGGGTGAAGGGGGACAGCAGTCAGTGTAAGATATGAAAATAATAATAATTTGTAATCCAGGGTTCATGAGGATGGGAGGTGGGGGAGGGAGGAAAAAAATGAGGTGCTGATACCAAGGGCTCAAGTAGAAAGAAAATGTTTTTAAAGGATGATGGCAACATATGTACAAATGTGACTGACACAATGGGTGTCTGGATTGTTATAAGAGCTGTAAGAGCCCCCAATAAAATGATTTTTTTTTTAAGTAAGAGAATAAATAAGGAACATGAAAGAATTTATGTATTTAAATTATGGTGCTGGTGAAGTATTTGGGATGTTGAAAATACCTTGGACGGCCAAAAGTACAAACAAGTCTGTCGTGAAAGAAGTACAGCCAGAATCCGTCTTCGAAATGAAGACACTGACGTTGCATTTCACACACTTTGGACGAATTTCCAGAAGCACCACTCCTGGAGGAAGACATCATGCTTGGTAAAACAGTGGTCAGCAAAAGCGAGGAGGACCCTCCCTGATAAGAATTGGCACAGTGACTGCAGCAATGGGCTCAAAAATAACAGTTGTGAAAACGGCACAGGGCAAGGCAGTGTTGTGTTCTGTGGTGCACAGGGCCGCTGTGAATTCACACTCACTAGAAAGCAACTGACAATACACCTACAACAATACCTCCATATGGTCCATGCTTCTTTGTAACATTCGTCACTACCTGATATAATAAGACATATTTACCTTTCTGTATATTATTTATCTTTTTTTCTAGACTATAAGCAGCAAGAGAACAGGGTCACTGTTACGTTCTCTGTTGTTTTCCTAGACAATAGAAGAGTTTGGTTCATAGCAGATGGCCAATAAATATCTGTTCAAAGAGCAACTAACTGAACAACTGGTTTGGACCTTGACCTTTCCTGTTGAACTTCATCATATCCGTGGCCAAATACCATCGCCAAATGCACTGCATGAACTCAATTCTGGCTCTTTATGACCCTGTAGGACTCTGGGTTTCTGAGCCGGTCAACTCTTTACAAGAATAGAAAGCCTCTTTGGCATAACAGAACCTCAGAAAGTAATCACCCGTAACATTAACCAGGTTTCATTATCCTATGTAGATGGTGACTTCTAATATGAAACCCACTTCTGATTTTTATTAATAACAAAATTGAACATGATTTCAGATGATTGGGCTAAGTGTCTTGAAATATTTCTCCCAAGACTTTTAGAAGCATTAAATCTGGTTCAGAATATTTACTCTCTGCTTTGGGTAATAATTAAAATTCCTCATTGCTCTCATAATTAATCCTCTAAGCCAATTTTACAGCTAGGTTATCAAAGGCTCACATGAGGTCAACATGTTCTGGCCTCCACTATTTCAAGCATAGAGTAAAACCACTGACATTGGCCTTTCTTCCTTGGCATCAATTCCATATGCCCGGCGCATGTTATTCTGATTAAGTCTCATCACCATTAACCCAGAGTAAGAGAAGACCTGGGAGGAGACCAGAGAAGCCAGTTTCCTACCTCCTGTAGGTGCTGTACTTTGCAAGTATGTTGTTGCTTTTGTGCCCTGATCTCTGTGTTCCTTTAAATCTCCTGACTTACCAACAAAAGCTGATGTCCCAGCGTGGCTTATATCAGTAAGTGCTATTTTATGAAAAATGTCCATATCTCTTGCTGATTATTGCTATCCAAGACAGCATCTTTTACTGAAGGTGATATTGCCTTGCTAAAATGAAATTTGGACAAGTGGGAAAAAGTTAAATCCATTTGTACTCCAGGAAACAATAGTTACCTTGAGCATGCTGTAGGTTTTTATATTGTCATAGTGTTATATAATTTTGTATTATATATGGCAAATTGAGAGTGAAAAACTGTACTTTGCTTGGCCTTCTTTTAAACTAAGGAATTTGAACACTATAGGAGGAAATCTATAGAAGGGTGAAAACTACTATTTTGGAGTGTTGAGATCGCATCAACATCGCCAGTTATGCTGTGAAGCTTTACACGTCCGTTGCAAAATACCAGTTTTGAGAAGAACCATGGAAAAGTCTTTACATGGCACCCCTTGACCAAACATATCATTGTATGTCATAGAATTATCAACCTCTAAATTATTCAGTGCTTCAAATGTTCAGACAGCAGGTTTCAGTCAATAAGAGCAGCAGAACACGAAGTATGAGGCACCTGCAATAGCCGGGGCTCTGATCTTTCTATTTAGTCCACTAAATGTGCATTGATTATCTATTATCTGCCAGGCACTGCTAGGTACATGTTATAACACATCGATGAACAAGCTGACCCTATTTTTATAGAGGTGAAGAATCCGTTGCTGTCAAGTCAATTCCACCTCCAAGTGATCCTATAGGGTGCAATAGCACCGTCCGATCGAGTTCCCAAGGCTGTACATATTTACAAAAGCATATGCCTTTCTCTCGGGAGGAGCTGGTGGGTTCAAACTACCAACCTTTCAGTGAGCATCTGAGTGCTTAATGGCTGCACTACCAGGGATCCTTAATGCAACTTACATTAATTCCTTTGACCTCCTGCATGGGTCATATTGAACTCTGCCTGCTTGCACAAAGGTATGGGTTGCAGACACTTCACAAAGAGGGTCATTGAAAATTGTTGATGGCTATTTTCGACAGTTTTAGTGCTGTCTGGTAAGCACTACAGAAACTCAGACAAGTGGACATGAAACAAAATTAGCAGTGATACTGTACCTAATTAGGCTGCATAAGACACTTCCAGATGGTGAGGTATTTACAAAGGGTTTTCCAAAGGTTTTGAAAGTGCAAGATGGATTAGAAGAAAAGAGGGTGATCAATAAAAAAATAACAATAATCATTAATATATACCAGTCATCATAGCAGTCCTATAGGCTGTAAAGCTTGTTTTTTTCTTGTATCTTTCATTTCAATTAAAAAATCATTCTTTGGAGGGGGGCTCTTACGACTCTTATAACAATCCCACACATCAATTGTATCAAGCATATTTGTACATATATTTAGGCTGTAAATCTTTATGGCAACAGAAGTTCCCATTTTTCTCCATGCAGTTGCTGGTGTGTTTGAACTACTGATCTTGTGGTTTGCAGCTCATCATATAACCCACTATACCACCAGGGTCAATATGAGTTGGTATCAACTTGATGGCAGTGAAAGACATTATTTCCCCAATACTTGCTTATGTCCCAACTTCTGTGAAAAACATAGCCTTTACATTATGTAACTCCAGTTAATTCTTAAATTGTCTCAGCAAAACACATATTAGCACCATAACTATCTATTGCATGTGTAGTTGAATATAGTGGCTACATCATATATGGGTAACTGAGGGGATGAAATCTAGCTAATGCAAATGAAAATGTCCTATAATGTAAAATACATACCAGATCTCAAAGACTTCGTTTGGGGGGGAAAAAAGAAGGTATAATTTTTATATTGATTTACATTAGCATAATAATAAGTTAGATCTATCGGGTTAAATCATTAAAATGGATTTCACCTAGTTCTTCCAAAAAACAAAAATTCCCTGCCCCTGAATCAATTCTGACTCATAGTGACCTTATTTTGATTATCTTTTTGAAATGTAAGCATCTGTAAGGTTAAGGTTGCTGTGAGATGCTGTCCAATCGGCTCTGACACATGGCAGCCCTGCTCTGTGCAGCAGAAAGAAACACTGCCTCGTCCTGATGGGTGCTCATTATTGCTATACTTGAGCCATCGCTGCATGCACAGGGCCATTCTGTCTTGCTAAGAGTCTTCCGTTTTTGCTAATCCTCTACTTTACCAAGCATTATGTCCTTTTCCAGGGATGCATCTCTCTGTGTGACTGGTCCTCAAACTACGGGCCCGCAGGCCACATGCGGCATGCCCAGCACATTTATCCGGCCCGCCAGGTGTTTTTGCCCCCGCTGCCTGTCCTGCTTAGCAGCCGACTCATCCAGTGTGCACAGGACTTTGTTCATAGTAGTTTTTTTTTAACTATAGTCCGGCCATCCAAAGGTCTGAAGGACAGTGAACTAGCCCCATTTAAAAAGTTTGAGGACCCCTGGACTGTAACACATCCAATTTAAGGGGAACATCGTATTGCCATCCTTGCTTCTAAGGAGTATTCTGATTGTACTTCTTCCAAGAAATATTTGTTCTTTCAGCAGTCCATGGTAATTCAATATTTTTACCAACAGTGTAATTCAACTCCATCAATTATTTTCCTGTCTTCTTTACTCTTTGACAAGTTTTCCCATATGGATGAAGTGACAGAAAATACCATGGCTCGGGTCAGGCACATCCTAATCCTCAAAATGACATCTTTGCTCTTAAACACTTTCAGTAGATCTTTTGCAGCAGATTTATCCAGCGCGGTATGTCATTTGATATCTTGACTACTGGTTCAGGGGTGTTGATTGTGGAGATCAGTAGAATGCAGTCTTTGACAATTTCAATCTTTTCTCCATTTATCACGATGTTTCCTACTGGCCCAGTTTTGAAGAGTATGGTTTGATTTGCATTGACTTGTGATCAATCCATACTGAAGACTGTAGTCTGATCTTCACCAGTAAGTGCTTGCAGTCCTCTTGGCTTTCAGCAAGCGAGGTTGAGTATTATGAATATTGATGGTTGTTCATGAGAGTCTTCCTCCCATCCTGATGCCACATTCTTCTTCATATAACCTAACTTCTAGGATTATTTGCCCAGCATAGAGATTGAATGAGTACAGTGAAAGCACACAACCTTTATCCATACGTTTCCTGATCTGAAACCATGCGTTATCGCCCTCTTCTGTTCAAAAGACTGTCCCTTGCTTCTTGTACAAGTTCTGCAGCAGCATAATGAAGCATTCTGGAATTGCCATTCTTCTCTATGCTATCTATAGTTTTCTGTGATCTACACAAATACACACGTGTGTGTTTCTATTTATGGCTCCTATTATGCGTAAGTTCCTAGGCTATGGGTGTCTGAATTTGGATCACTCATATTCACCTTTTGTGGCTATTGTTAGTCATGTTGTTAGGGGGTCTTATTTTTTGAAGACCCACATCCTTATACTGATTCAGAATTGACATTTTAACAAGACCATTAGGTGATTTTTATATGGAGGATGCCATTTCCTTTCTGTTCTTATGCATGCAGATCCTCTAGGGCTCAGGTTCAAAGAGGAGGATCTGATTTTGTACATCTGGGCAGCAGGGAGTCTAACTGGAATGAACCACTTCCACATCCTGAATTCATTCATCCCTACTCACAGCAAGCCCTCATCACTATCACCTTCATTGACTGCTTGTCCAGCTTTTAAAATATGGGAACAATTTTGAGGCTTTTCCCACACTATCTCGCTGGCTTTGAATTTATTCTAACACATAACAGCCTTATCTTTGTCCTGCTCTAAAACAAGGCTGAATAACAGCCATTGCCCTGTTCTGATTTAGCTTCAGATTCGACTCAAAGACACTTGGGAAAGGATCTCATTCATAACCTTGGGACTTCCTGGACTCCTCTTGGACAGCATTGCTCTACACACTTTACCTTCATGAATCTGGTCTCCTTCCACAACAATGTTATTCCTACTTGAAACATAAAGAATCTGAGCTTGAGATTTATTTTTCCAAAGCTACACAGGAAGATGCATCAAACGAGCCCATTGATAATGACTTTTTATACTGCTCAAAAGGAAAATAGGTAATAATTCCACAGTAGCTTTTCATCTTAATTTTTTCAACTATTTAGGAGAGGGGGAGATTAGGAGAACCCCCAAGATTTTTGACTTTGGCAAAACAATGTTAATAAGTAGTTCTCATATGCCTTTAAACATCTTACCAAGTGAGATTTGATCCATATGTTTCTGATTTTTGTATACTCACTTATCAATATGTTATTTTCTAAGTTTTTTGATGTCTTAGAAGCAAGATCTTCTCAAAAGTGTTTTCTTTGAACTTGGAAGCCCTACTGTTAAGACTGTAACCAGAAAGAAACTTGAACTTTGTAACCTCAATCGAATTTGATTTCAAGCTTAGGACCCAGAAAGATCAAGTGGATTCTAGGATTTGGGATAGTTTAAGAACCTTGAAGTTGAAGTCAATCATTAGTGGAGCCTCTTGGCTTAAATGAAATGCATACCCTCCCTATACAGTCACAGAAGTGAAAAGCAAACAAACAAATAATAACCAGCTGCCTAATCTTAACAATTTCTTTTGAGAAACAAGAAGTTTACAAAGAAGATAAATTCAGAGCTGAATGTTTGCTTTAGCAAAGGATAACCTTACAAAGGATTTCACTGCAGAATTCCTTTACGTCCTTACCTCCCCAGCTAAATATTTTGGTCAAACTTGATAGAGAAGCTTGGAGAATAGAAGAAACAATGGAAAATACTGGGATTCACTGGCAATTAAAGAGTATGTTGGAAGAAATATTGATCTTCTAAAATTACAGTCTAGTTCAATTTAGTTCAGATTCAACTTACACTAAAACTTTTATGATTATACCTATTACCCTAAATTACATTTCTGTACATGTGCAACTATCTTTCTGGGAACATTGTAGCTATGTCTTCAGGGTGGCAGGGGTGGGGCGTGGGACGAGTGAGGGGTGTTACATGATTTAATCAGTTCAGTTAAAGTATTTTAAAAATGCATCAGTCATTTGTCTTGAAAACTAGCAAAAATAAATTTACTAATATTCTTCCATGCGATTTTCAAGACATGTCATTCATAAAGTAAGCAGTAGGAAAGATACTGGAACAGAATGGAAATGATCATAAATATGACCAAAAAATAGGATTTAAAAAGTCATGGGCACATAGTATA
>NW_022111324.1:42694242-42695645 GCF_000313985.2 Echinops telfairi | reverse complement strand
CTTCGAAAAATGCTAATCAAAATAGTGGCTTCTGAGGGAATGTGTCAAACCAGGTAAATTAAAAGTAGAGAAGTCAGTTCAGAAAGTCAGAGTAATTTCAATTTGGAACCCCAAGAGGGTCATTGAGATAGTTCAGGTTTATTGTGTTAACCTAGCCAATAAACACATGTGGGATTCATTGAAGGATGGAGAGATAAATGGATCAGTGAGCCTCGCCTTTCTAGTTCTTGGGTCTCTTGCTTTGTGATGGTCAGACCAGGATGCAGCTGTCTTAGCCAGTTCTCTGCTTCAGCTGGCAAGGCTCACTTCCCACAAGACTTATCCGAGGAAAAGCTACATGAACCTACCCTGATGACGCCCTGGGTGCTGGAGCAGCTGTGTGGACTCCTGCCAGCACTGAGATGCTTACACATTCACTGCTTCAGCTTTCCTCCTGCAGTTGGTGTCATTGTGTGTGTTTTGTGAGATGGAGGAGGACTTTATAGATTGGTGTCAGACATATGGGCTAATGTTGAACTTATGGGCTTGGACAGCACTGGGTTGGGATGCTTCCTAAATGTGCACTTACCCTTTATATAAAACTCTCTCTTATACATGAGTTTCTGTGGATTTGTTTCCCTAGTTTATCCAGACTAACACAGTAATCTTGATAGATTTTTCTCATAGGCACAAGACAATCACTGGGGCTTATTAGGGAAAAGTTTTAAGAAAATTGAAAATTGATTTGGAGAGGAAAAGGCCAAGAAAGTTAAACCAAGAAATCATTTTCCATCCTGCTAGTTTACCTGCTGGAGGTAGAGGGTAGCAAGGAATGTAAGATTCCACGGGGCAATCTGACTCCATCCACCTAAAGCCCTAATATGGCTGCTTCATGCTTCCTCTTGCTCCTCAAACTCAAAGAATATTAAAAAGAAGCACAATTTGAGTACCCCAGGGATGCCAAAGCTGCTGTTTTTATGTGGTATAAATCAAAGCACAAATTTTGTAGGGGAAAGTTTAGAAGAGAAAAACACTACTCTCAGAAGTGTATGGTCTTATATGGAATAAGCCTATTGTTGAGAAAGAATAGCTTCACATTTTAATATTTTATTTAATAAAGGTTTCAATGATTTTGTAGCAATAACTTTTTTATTTATGTTTGAAAAATGTATGTATATATTCTAAGAGTTGCATTTATATCAGATGTATCAGATATTTAAGTGTTCAAAGTGCATACAGATACACACATAATAAGCAACAAATAATGACAAAATGAATTTACAAGTAAATTCAAAACAAGACTTATTCCACACATTTGGTTGGGAGGGAAATTAAATGTATCTACTACTGACAAAATTAATCTACATGCCTTTGGACAAGAATAATGGCTCTCAGTTATATAGAATTACAACAAACCTCAAAAC
>NW_022111324.1:42691659-42692786 GCF_000313985.2 Echinops telfairi | reverse complement strand
AGACAGATGATAGATGGATAGATAGATAGATAGATAGATAGATAGATAGATAGATAGATAGATAGATGGATGATAGATAGATGATAGATGATAGATAGATAGATAGATAGATAGATAGATAGATAGATAGATAGATAGTCTAAATATTTCCAAAATGTATTTGGAAGTTTAAGTACTTCCAAAATGTGTTTTTAAATGTAATAATCAGTTCCAAATATCATGTTCATGATCTGAAGCAATGGGCCATTACTTCTGATGGCTAGCATCTTTGTCTTCCTTTAGCTGACACAGTTGAAATTTTATCACATATTCAGGCATATTAGTGGAAGAAAAAACACAATTTCACTCATTTCTTAACTTTCTCAAATTTTAGTTCAGTGAAAAGCAAACAAGTTAGTTTTTTGTTTTTATGTGGTAAATTTTGCTATTCATAAGAATAACATCTGACTCACTAAACAGAAGGGTATCAAATTTCCCCTAGGAAAAACATATTTTCATAATTTTTGAGGACAGAGTGGGATGGTGGTCAAGTAAACTTTCCAAAAAAACCCAAGTACACTGTGTAGGATTTCCATTTTCACGTAGATTTGGAGAATTCAATTACTCTATCCTAAAGAGCTGAGACACATCACACAATGAAGATAATTACATATTTGGAACTTCAAAAAAAGACATCTGAAAATCAGTTTTGTGATTTATCTTAAACAACAGAATTTGTCCATCTGACTTATATAAAATTCATCAAGATATCAATTTCCTAGATATAAAAGCTCAAAAATAATATCTTAAACACCCAAACTAATAATAAATCTCCAAGCCAGAAGAGGAAAGTGGACAATTTCCTAAATCCTAAATTTCTTAGATGCTAAAATCGGTACAGGATTGTTCTCATAAGTAAGGCAGGTGCCAGCACAGCAGAAATGAATGAGAATTTGGTGGCCACACCCCACACATGTGATCCTGGCTGGGGCACAGCCTCCCCATGCCTCACTGGTAGCTCACTCAACTTCTCTGGTCTTCAGATACTTTTTAAGTGTTCTATTAAATACTACTCTATTGAACAAAATGTTCCCCATAGATCCTTCAGCCTTTAATTCTACATGATTAATTTCAAAAGAGAATGTCCA
>NW_022111324.1:42688855-42690320 GCF_000313985.2 Echinops telfairi | reverse complement strand
CAATGAATGTACAAATGCACTTTACACAATTGATGTGTGTATGGATTGTGATAAGAGTTGTATGAGCCCCTAATAAAATGATTAAAAAAACAACAACTAAAGAACAACAACAACAACAAAAAATCAAGACACAGAAACAATTGGTCCATTAGACTTCACAACTCTGAAATCAAAAGAACTAGCTGGTGCCTGGTGACACTACCACCTGCTCTAAAAAGGATCGCAATAGAAGGCCCTGGATAGAATTGGAGAAAAATATGAAGCAGAACTCAAAATCAAAGAAAAGACCAAGCTTACTGGTTGGACAGAGATGAGTAGACGCCTCTAAGCGTACTGTCTAGTCACGCCAGGGCTGGAGCTGAGCTGGCCTCTGTGTTAGTCTGTGCAACCATTTCAGGTCAAAAAGGGCAGCCGTCACGCAAGAACTAAGTTTGAAGAGTCAGGAGACAAGCAGGCGCAGGTCCAGGAATGCAGGGAGGAAGTGGCGTGAATGGTGCCACCGTCAGGGGAGTCCAGGGGATGAGTTGAAGCAAAATGTCCACAAATCATTGACTGTAAATTTAATGATCTGCTTTTCAAACCTTCACCCATTTCACAATAAAAGGTTTTTGTAAAAAATAAAATTTAAATTTAAAGAATAATTAAATACTCATAGTGTTAATAGTAAATAGTGATAAAGATTCCTGTTCATGTGGTTTGGGAGGGAAATGCCTTTTTAACTTTTAATTTCTCACACAGTTCTGTTAAATTTTCCATGAACCCACTTCTCTTTTCTACACTAGCCAGGCAGGAGGGCCTCCTGGTCCCCACCATCCTGGATTGTATGCAGCTCCCAGCTCTTCACATTCAAATGTAGTTTCATACTTTTGCCAATGGAACGAGTCATTTCACAGGCACCCTCTCCTCTCACAGATGGGGGAGCAGCCAGGGTTCACTGTATTTACACATGAAATGAGTTTAGATTTTTTCAGAGCTCGCTCGCTTATTTTTGATAGCTTTTTCAGTCATATAAGAAGATGATTTTTTTACACATACGTTTACCCTAAAATGTTTTCCGCTTCTCACTGTTCTTCACACACAAACCAAAAAACATCAGCATATTTTATACTCCTCTACCCTCACTTTGACTATATACAATAGAAAACAAAATGAGCAAAAATACACGTTCTTTTTTCAAAAACCACTCTTTTGTTAGGTGAAGGCATTCGGGGCAAATCAGTTGTCCATTCAACAATTCATACGCCTTTCATTTCATTTCATGCCGTTGACCATGGGCCCCACAATGTACCATCAATCTCACTCTTACCCTGCATTTCCTATTTCCATTTTTCCTTCTTTCCTAACCTTTTCTGCCTTCTGAACTTTGTTGCTAAGCAAATGCTGCCTTTTTTCCTTCACATGATTGAGTTCGGGAGTGCAGTGTGCATCTCCCCAGGACTATTGTTTACCTGAAAACTCAATGACA
>NW_022111324.1:42683714-42688351 GCF_000313985.2 Echinops telfairi | reverse complement strand
TACATGCAATGATGCTGAAAGCAGGAAGATCACAGGCCCGTGGGTGAAAAGTCTCACGGAAGCATCTCAGCGCTGGCATGGCCCTCCTGTGGCTCCTCCAGCTCCAAGGCTCTGGCTGCCATCAGCGGGCCTCCGTGTGGCTTGTCAACAGGAATGGCAAGCAGACAGAGTGTGTGTCCCGCCTCCAGGGAGGAAGACAGGCGTTCCCAGAATCCTCAGGAGAAAGCTGTGCCTGCCCAGAGACATCATTGTGTATGACCTGATTAACAGGCTTGACGCCACCCCTTCGCTCAGGTTGACAGGAGATTATGTAACTGCCGCACCAAGGATGCAAAGCATTCAGTTTTGAAGGACTCCATCTGAGACCAACCTAGATCAATCTAAAACTAATCAACCTCCCGATGTGGAAGAGTCCAATCAAAGTCCATAGGACTGTTATCTAGAGCTTTTACAAACAAAGGTGAGCCAAGAGGAGACCATATAAACTACCTAGATTCAGGAGCATTAATAAGTTGTTCATTTCAGCCATGCAATTTTAGGATGATTTGTTATAAAGCAGCGGTTCTCAACCTGTAGGTCACAATCCCTTTGGGGGTTGAATGACTCTTTCACAAGGGTCACCCAATTCAGAACAGTAGCAAAATTACAGTGATGAAGTAGCAATGAAAATAATTTTATGGTTGCGGGTCACCACAACATGAGGAACTGTATTAAAGGGTCACGGCATTAGGAAGGTTGAGAACCACTGTTCTATGTCATGACGCTTCCCAAATATACTCTGACCTGGATCAATATCAACACAGTCTCTTCATTGTCTTCACCTTAATTTAAAGACAATATCAATAATTTTATTTCTAGTATATTTTCTAAGTTCACTGATTGGACAAAGAACAATTCAGTATCTTTTAGGGCCTAAAATTTAGGCTATGCACTAAGCTCCAGGTGATGCAGAGATGAACAATTTCCAGAATGGCATGGTAGGCTGTGCACTGCATTACTAACCAGAAGGTTGGCCATTCAACCCCACCTCATGCTCTGCAGGAAAAAGATGCAGCTGTCTACTCCTGTAACAATTTAAGTCTTGAAACCCTCATGGGTAATTCTACCCTGGCCTGTAGACTATATACACTTGTTCTGGGTCGGAATCGGCAGTGTGAACCATCGCGACTAGAACGGCACAAATAAAGTTGTAACATGTTCATGTCAGAAAGGGATTTTGGGTAATTCACTGTGCCAGTATCGAAGATGGAAAAAAGAGATAATTTCTTTTAGGGGAGCAGAACAATGATATTTAAAATAACTCAGACTTTTGTTCAGGAGTGCAAAAGACATGACAATCTTTCTTACCTCTCTTCAAGGTAAGTTCTTTGTTTTGTTTTATTTTTTGGTTGGAGATTCCTTAGCACATTCGTCGACCAGTCCATAACTCAGAGAGCAGTCAACAGGGCGAAAGACTCCGGGGCATTTACTGTAAAGGTCTGCTTCTGCTGGGCTGTTGAAGGAAGGGTCTTGGAGTGGTTGAACCTCGCTGTTAACACTGAACCTGGCAATGAAGCCAAAGAAGGCTTTCTGCCATGATACCATATGTTTTAACTGCTCACATCAGTTTCCTCCCTCATGACTGGCAGCTCTCTTCAAAGAGGAGTCCCAAAGGCTGCTTTTCCTTTGTTGAGTGTTTGTTTTGTTTTGGGTTATAGTGTTTGTTTGATGAAGCCCCCCCCCCATAAATTAACATCTATGATCTGTTGATCGATATTTATATGTGTGTGTGTGTGTTTGTGTGTGTGTGTGTTTAAGCCAACCCCAAATCAATTCTTTCCCCCACGCTTTCTCACAATACTCACTGGAACCAATCCTGTAGAATGTCCTGAAACAAAACACTTTTATTCAAAGACAGGAAGCTGGCAAAGCTGCGAGGTCTGCCCATAGCTACCTGCATCACTGGTAGCTGCAGAGAAATATGCAAACTGGCAAAGGGAATACATGTTACCGTGACAACAATATGCTTCATTGTTCGCTCCCTAAGTTCTTTGCCAAGGGCGAAGAGCATTGAAGTAGCTCTTGGTAGCCGGGTCACAGCTGTCGACAGTGAGCTTACGACTTCTGCCATCGCTTTTTTAGCCACGAGGCACTGCAATTGCTTACCAATAAGTCTCGATGGGTGATAATGCAGGTAGATGGAGCATCATAAATATTTTAGCATGCAAGCCTGCTCCTCATGCACTCTGGCAATAGCCAGAGGTTCTCCTGGATAGGAACTTACAGATAGGTGGGAATAAGGACTACTACACATGTGATAAAATAAAATTTTAATACTTACACTTATTGAGTAAACTGAGTGGCTGGTCTACAGTAATTTCAAACTCAGATTTGCTAACTGATTTTTAAAAATTCTACAAAATTACTATTCAAGTAATTTCTTTGCAAACTATTAAGAAAGCAATCTCTCTCTCTCTCTCTCTCTCTCTCTCTCTTCCTCTCTCTCTCTCCAAACCAATAGGATAGGGTATAATTTGCCCAGTGGGTCTCCAAGACTGTAGTAGAAAAATACCCTCTATCTCCCAATTCTCTTCTCTAGCAATATTCAAACCAAAAAGTGGGTTTACAGAAGTAACAGGACAACACAATAGAAAGTGAGTATTTGTATGAGACTAACCACCATTATTAACACAATGGTGATTGGTAGAAGTAATTCTCTCCTTAGTGAGCATGTTTAACAATCCCTGGCTGACTTTCATCCACTCTTTAAGGTTGGAAATTTAATTTTGTCATTGATCATTAATATCTGTTTAGGGATATTTCATTCCAATGGGATAGTTTACAGTCGTCATAATTATGTTTCCATTGTTTAATGAGCAGACACCTTCTGGGACATAAAGCCTCCAGCCAACTTGACTGGGAGCATCGATCGCTGCCAGACCCTCTCGGATGCACACAGGGTTGAGTGCTCCTCCCTCCTTGGCACAGTGCCCTTAAGGGAGCATCGATCGCTGCCAGACCCTCTCGGATGCACACAGGGCTGAGTGCTCCTCCCTCCTTGGCACAGTGCCCTTAATTCCTCCTAAGTTCTCACATACCGATTTTTGTTTTGTTCTGTTTTTTTGTAAGCTTGTTCCACCAATGTTTCTGGTTATATTTGTAGGACTCTTTGCAAATTATACATCTAACCATGACTTGACACGCTAGTGATTGGGACAAAATATCCGTTCCCCCTCGTTTCTGAGTAATGGTCTGAGAAAGAAAATACTAGCCTGAATCCACCCAGGGGCTGACTCCCTGAAGCAAAGTATCCAGGCTTTTGGAGGGTCCCTTCCTGATTCAGTCTCTGCGCAGGGTCGTTGACAATTCCCTGCTAGATCACTAGATGGCACTGTGAATTCATTGAAGCCGGAACCCAAGGCGCTGGTCCTTAATTTCAAAGAGAATTAAAAAATGAGACTTTTCCTTAGTGATTTGATAGTCTGACACATATTCATAAGGAGATGGGTTTATATGATGTAACAGTTATTTTATTAAACTACAGTTTTTAAAAAGCATCCTCTTTTGGCAAGAGAAATGTGACTATTTCTACAAACACAAACTAGTCAAATCAGCACTAAAAGTCTAGTCAGTGGGAAGAAGTCAGACATGCTCATTGGCTACTTTGACTGTACTGCAACTGACTTAAATAGATGCTTTTTGACTATTTGACAGTCAAAACAGTCGAGCCTGTTTGTGTGTGTGTCAATACAGCCTGCACTTTCTTCTGCTGCGAAGCCAATGTCTGTATGTGTCAGAATCCCTTCCTGCCGCCTCTGTAGTCAGGCTGGTTGGCTCAGCTGGTTAGAGCAGACTACTAACGAGGCCAAGGTCACCAGCTTTACACCGCGCCTGTGGCGCAAGTTCTCCTCACAGAAGGAAAGGCTCTTCCTGGGCTAGGAACTGCAGTCTTAACTCTGACCAGCCACCTCATCTTCCTGTCTTAGAGAAATCTAGACGATCAGTAATAAACACATTCTTATCAGAAGACCAAAGCAACCCAACCGTATCGCCGAGGAGCGGCCTGATGAGCACCGACTCTGCAGAGTGCTTCTGAGAGCAACTTGGCTCACAAGTCCAATTGTGTTTCTTGTCCGTCACTTGACAGTGTCGTTCAAACCTGCCTGTGCCATTGGGCGGCTAGCGACTGGAGGGAAGAGGTGAGTCTGCAATCATCAGGGTCACGGCGATTTCGCAGTCCAGTTAGGAAGATAAATTCATGTGAGTGATGTGCTACGCATGGGCGTGCTCACCGAGATACGGGAATGGCCGAGGAAGGCAGAAGAAGGCATCGCAATTGAACTGGATGGTGAGGGACTGGCATGAATTCAACGACACAGTGTGGGCAAGGGGATTCCACTTAGGTGTGAAGACAAGAGAGACAGCAGAGAGAGCAGTCTATTGGAGGGCCCTGGCAAGAAGGCTTTTCAGTGTGTGTGTGTGCGTGTGTGTGTGTGCAATTTTGTGTCTGTAGAGAGTCACAGGAGTTGAACCGGAAAGCTAGGAGAGCTTAAAAAGAAAGAAAAAAAATCAGACTTTTTCATAATCTATGAAACACAGTGCCTAAAATATCCGTGAGACCTCACTGACATAAATAAATAGGTGACTAACTGACGAAG
>NW_022111324.1:42679369-42682543 GCF_000313985.2 Echinops telfairi | reverse complement strand
GGGGGTGGGGGCACACAGCCCACATCTACACCGCACAGTAAAAGTGACCATCAAAGAACTGAGGGAACCTACCCAGTCAGCCTCACGACCAATGGGCAAGTTCAGGTTACATTCACCACCGCAAATTTACCACAGCATGTGAACCGTGTTCCTTCTGGTTTTCCCTCAGTGTGGTGATGGAAAACCCTCCAGTAAAACACATAGTAGGTTTTCAAGTTCTCCAAAGTCTTTCTATTCAAATGTCAATGGTGGAAGGATATCAGTCATGATCACACAGACCTGCAAAGCACCAACTGCTTTAGACCCCAGAGACAAAATTGAAATGCAATGGGGGGTGGGGGGTGGGGGGGGGCGGGGAGAAGGAAAGGAAAAACCCTACGTATCTTAAGTGAAAGAATAAAAGAAAATAAGAACAAAAAGAGAAATAAAAGAAACACCAGAGCTCTCAATGAGTAAATATACTTAGAATAATGGGGTACTATTGGAAAGGAATTACAAGTATGGAAAGGGAGAGAAATAGAGTCACCTCTGTGGTATTGATTTGGAATTAGAAATAGTGGCATGAACTCATAGTATTTTCGAATATAAAGCTAAACCATAAGTAAATATATCTATCATGTGTGCTTGTGTTTGTAGATGTTGCCTATATGCAGGTGCTGTCTTGCTCTGTCCATCAAAACAGCCATCAAACAGCAGTGCCCCTCTCGAGAACAAGGGACTTCTCGAGCAGCCAGACTTGGCTTTGTAAAGAGCATGCTCTCCAGGGCTCCCTGTGCAAATGGTAGGGTCCAGGACTGAGGCAAGGGAAGTGACACAGAAGTCTTGAACGTCTTCTTTTTATTAGAAAATAAGGACATGTCCAAAGAATGATAGGACATGGAGACAAGGATCCGCTTGAATAGCTTTCCACCGGCAAAAACAGATCATTTGAGAGCCATCAGATACTAGTAGCAGAGAGATAACTCATTGAGTAATAAAATTAGCATTCTTATCTCCATATTGATGTAAATTAAGCACATATATAGAAGCATTGATGAGGATCTGGGTGCTTGCAGAATCTCAAAGGATCTCTGCACAACACGCTCGATCATTCGAAAAGGGAAACTATAACTCTTCTGTGACGGGGCCTGGACGTCAACCTTGCCATTAGTGGAGCAGACTGACATCGTGAGTCTCCTGATTGGCTGCCCAAGAGTAAGGCAGAGCCAAAGAGGCCAATAAGGACACGAATCCCTGGAACGCACCAGTGAAATTGCTCACTTGTTCCCTCTTCTAACCCCATGGGCAGCGGCTGGACACGGGTCTTGACACCATCCCCTCAGCCCTTCAGCCTTTTCCTCGGCACATCCTCCACCCGCCTACATAATTATTGCTCACACATGCTTTGTTACTTTCACTTGTATAAAATGTTCTCCATTTGCAGGCAGAAATAAATGAGATTGAGAACCTGGGAGAGCACCCTAGAGTTAACTCTGTGCATATCCTTGTGTAATAAATACTCGTATTTCTTCTCTATTATTCTTAACAGACATGATGAATAGGATGTGATGATCAAGTTTTGGGGATTAAAACATATCTTAAATCTGTTTCCCTTCGTAATGTTTCCTGAGCGTTTAGGTCAATAAACATTCTTTTATGGTTTCATTTTAAATGACTGCATAATATTCCCCATATTTTGTTTTTGCTTTGGAGCATTTGGCTGGTTCCAATATATTTCTATTGTAAACATTATTACATAGGTATATTTGCAAAGAGCCATGAGAATTTTCTTTGGAATTTTATTTCTGAAAAAAATCATATTCATAAGATCTATTTATTACCAAATTACCCTAACATTATATTGTAGCAGCATGAGAGCCTTATATCCCATATCACTTTCAAATAAGTTATTGTGTTTTTAAAACATTTTTTAAATGTATATTTCTATTTGTTATAATACTCTTTGACTTCTATGAGATCAAGCATTTGTATAATGTTTATCTGCATTGATATTTCTTCTGTTACACATGTTTGTAACCGGTCTAAGTATTCCTTAGAAAGATGTCATGTTCCTTTACATTTTACATTCATTTCATGAGTTCATTAATCCTAGTCGATGTAGTACCTCTTGATTCCAATGCATTGAAGTAACATTTGGGGTGTAATTATCCCTGACCTAAGAAGCAGGGGAGCAATCGTGAGGATGGCCCGGGCTGGTCAGTGTTTGGTCCTGTAGATGGCTATGGGTGGGAGGCCACTCAATGGCGGCCAACAGAACAACAAGGAAGCTTGTGCTGTTGGGAGTTGCAGACACATTACAAAGACTACAAAACAAAAGGGAAAGTAGAGCATCCACTATGATACACATTTTTAGGGGAATATACCCCAAAGCCACGGATTCTCCCTAGGGATTCAGTCAAATCTTCCGAGAGAAGACTCAGTTGAGGTGATCTTTGAGGTGAAACTGAAACTTTGCCTGGTAGACAAGTGGAGAACATGCCTAGGGCAGAGGCAGCAGTGTGATCAGATTGATACCTGAAGCCATAGGAGGGAATGGCACACTCAGGAAGTGTGAGTTTGGTATGACTAGAATGTAAGATCATGCCGTGTGTGTGTGTGTGTGTGTGTGTGTGTGTTTCTCACATTTTTCCAGGTGCCACAATGAAGCTTTCTATCCAATTTCTTTTTTCAAAAAAACCTTTTTCTTGTGGATTCGGTCAACTTACAGAGCAGATCATCAGTTTTGGAGTCAACAATTTGCACACATACAGTTTCATTGCATCCACTGCAACCTCCATCGTGTAACATTACTTATCCCACTTCCTTCAGAAGTGCCTTCTCCTGGTCTGTGGTCAGAAGGAATCCCATGGAGGTTTAAGCCACATGGGGACTCGGCAAAATGGATTTGGGGCTTTCACTGTTATCCATGGCCTCCTGCAAACTGGGTGCTCAGAATTGAAGCTCTAATACTGAGTTAAGGTAAGGAGTTTTAGATTTTATGTTTTGATGTCTTTATATTGGTGTCAGAGTTCAATCTGAGTAAGATACATTTGTAGAGCTTTAGATAGGGTATGTTACTGTAACTACCCCAGCCAGAACATATCCAAGATTAGGTGAGTAAGGAACATAGGAGACAACTAAAGATCTTTATGTGTTAAGAAAATAATTTTACCCCCTGAAGAATTTATTTCAGAG
>NW_022111324.1:42674337-42677120 GCF_000313985.2 Echinops telfairi | reverse complement strand
ATATATATATAATTAGTCATATATAACTAATATATAGTTAATATTAGTTATATTAACATACCCTATTTAAAACTCCGCCAATGGGTCTTTATCAAATTGAACTCTTACACCTATGTAAAGACAACCGAACTCTCAGCCCCCTGTGCAGAAGGCTGTAGATGACAGTGAAAGCTCAGAGTCCATGGTGCAGAGTCCCTGTGTGGCTGAAGCCTCCACTGAATGCCTTCTGACCAGGCACCAGGAATCCAAATAGTCTTGTCTCAGATAGAGGGCATTAGGAAGTGGGTTGCCACCAGCAGCCCCTCCAGCCAGCGCAGAGCAGGGCAGTCTTCCTTGGGGGCTTGCTTGTTTAAGTGTATGGAGATCACATGGTCATGATGCATGTAGTCATGTACCCACTGCCTCCGTTTGAAGGTCCTTGGGTCTAGGCCGATCTTGTAAGCTCTTCCAACACAAGGTGTGTGTCTCAATCATGGTCCTGGTCCTGCTTTTGTAGACCCAGCCCGAATCCTGGTCCCAGGCCCAGCTTCTGGAGTCCCTGCCGTGTATTGATCTTCCACCAGTCCTAGCTTTGTGACAGTTTCATTTGACCTCCCTTGTCCTTTGTAACCCTCTAAATCATTGCAAAACCTTTGAACACTCTTAGGACATCACGCTCTTGGTGTCCCTCATCCCGATTGTGTGTCTTTGTCTTGTCTTCTCTGGGTAAAAACTTAATAAATGTTCTCTTTACATCATATTTTAGGTTGGGGGCCTCTCTCATACCTTAAAGCAGTCCATACTCTGTGAAGTATGAAGGACGTGCTGTGGGATTTGACTTTGAAAGCAGAGCCCGGAAACCAGAGCACTTGGCAATCCCACTGGAGGCAAAGTCAGCCCCAAAGCTGAAAAACTAGATTGCAACACGAAAGTTACATAACAATTCAGATATTACTCAAGAGTTGTTACAAAGCAAAGCATGATTAATTGCCATGTGGCCAAGAAGTGGTAAAATTTTATACCGGGAGAATTCAGCATGGAGCCAACAGGAATTTGGAAGGCACCATGATTCCGCCAAAGGAAAACCAATGCCCCTTATCAACATCTACTCAACCTTTCACCCCAGTTAAATGTGTGGCTGCTAACCAAAAGATCTCAGTAGGGCAAACCCACCAGTTGCTCTACAAATGGAACAGTTGAGGCAGTTTACTTCTGCAGAGATGTACAGCCTTGAAAACCCTGGGGGCACATCTAACGTCTCCTGTGTCCTATAGAGTCTGGGAGTTGGTGCTGACACAGCAATGGGTTTGGCTGTTGTTTTCTACACTAAGTTGATAAAAGGCCTTATTATTATTGTTGTTGTTGGCTCTCCTTTCCACTGCCATTCCTATGGAAAAGCATGGCAGCTTCACTGACTGTGGAGCCCATGATGTCCTTTGAAACACAACTCTCCACCAAGGTCCTCAGATTTGCTGACCACACCACTAGATCTGCCATTGTGGCTAAGCCGACAGTTCCCTACCAATGTATTCACATAGCTACAGAGTCTGCGCCAATGTGGCTGTGAACTCGGGTGAGCGTGTCTCAGGTTCCCCACGGGAGCCCACCTCTGGGCCACAGCACCAGCAGGCACGCAGCTCAGCCGGCTCCACAGTGTGTGCACTGCCTGGTCAGGAGGCTAAGGTGAGTTCTAGGTTTCCAGTTTGCATGTGTGGTTTCCAATTTCTTCCCTTCCCAATGTGAGCTGAAACTTGATATTCATTATCATAATTATAGTTAAATGCATTTCCACTTCTCAAATTAATCTGGATTCTCCTCCTAACAATGGCTGTAGTAACATTGTGATTTGAAATTTTGACAATCTAAAGAATTCTTAGAGTGAGCATTACTCCTAGCCAATTCTATTAGTTTAACAAGAATATATATTCAATTCAGAAGTAAAATATTTTTCTTTGGAAAATCACTAGCTTATTATATGCAACAGAGCGGTTAGTATTTTGAATTTTTTAATATTTTATACATATTAAGTTTTTCATGTGATTGTATATGAGGGGTACCAAAAAAACCAGAATTGTGCTGGGCAGAGCAGAGTTTGTGTAGTACACATTCTTCTCCCTAGGTAACACTGAGAAAGTCACTCTGAGCTAGTGCACGCAGTGGCATAGCCTGGGAAAGTTCTCTCTGGTCACAGTGAATTTCTTCGTAAAGCAGTTATGCTGGAACCTCGTTTTTGGTGATTGCCGAGTTAAGAGAAAACTGTGCAACTGTGAAATTTTGTTTCCTGCTAGGGAAAAATGCCACAGAAACTTGTGATGTTGAAAACAGCTTACAAGGACAGTGCTACGGGAAAACCTCAAGTGTACAAGTGGTTTTCTCCTTTCAAAAAAGTTGAAATGTCGATTGATGACCAACCTTGTTCTGGACATCTGTCAACTTCCCAAATGGTCAAAAACATCAACTAGTAATGTATTTGGAGTTTGTTCCACCAGGTCAGACTGTTAATCAAGCTTTCTATTTAGAGGTCCTGAAAAGATTGTGTGTTAGACAGGGTTCACTAGAGAGACAAAACCAGATTGCTAACAATTATATATATATTTATACAGATAGATATATGTATAACATAAGAAATAAGCAGTTAATTAAATTATACAGCAGTACAAATGGCCCAGTGCAACTCACTCCCTTGAGCCAGTTGTGAGACACTGGCAGTCCTTCAAGTCTTGAGGGCCACCGGGTAGTCCTCTGTAGAGCAATTCAAGCTATCCGGGCACAGGCAGCAAACAGCTAGGCAGGTCACCAAGTCA
>NW_022111324.1:42672726-42673542 GCF_000313985.2 Echinops telfairi | reverse complement strand
GGGGGGTACCCCCTCTTATATCGTTGTGCACTGGGCATAAGTGAATGCATACTCTTACCTAGGTAAGGAAATTTCCAAGATCATATTCTCAAACTACATAGAGTCTTAATAAAACTGTGCTGGATGCTGGTATAAACATCCTATGCAATGTTATAAAATCAGGTGAGCTGTTAATCCCAATTCCTAAATAGCTGAAGTGAGTGAGCATCATTCAATTAGACACAGATGCCAAGGAAATTGTGACTCTGTGTTGAGACAAATACTTTCACAAGAGGGTTTGTCTTTTATTTTTAGATCAGAAAAATATCTTTCAATCTATGAAGTAATAGATGTACCAGACAATCAGGCTTTTTACTAGCAGGACAGGTTTTTTCTTCTCACACCACATAACATAATGCACTTGGCTAGGTTGGGTTTTCAGCATGATGTAATTATAGAGAATTTTCCTATGGGCCTACATAGAAGGTTTTTAAAATTAGGGTCAGAACAGAGCCAGTGCTCTGACAACGTTCATTTGTGAATGTAGTGACCAGTATGTAGAGAGAGGTATTAAATACCAGGTCACTCTCTCGTCTGGTCTTGTATCTGCTTTCAGCTGCGGTGTAAATGGCATAGCCTCTCTCTAGTTCACCTTCTTCTCAGCACCTAATTTGTAAAATAAGTGGCCACCTGTACAGGGGTCATTTTTCTCAGAAGTGGCGTCATCTTAACAAGGACAGAACTTCTGGCACTTGCTCAGGAAAATTGCAATTTGTCTTTGTTCTATTGACTCATTGAGAAACTAGAGAAAAGAAGCATACTTTTGAACATCAGTCT
>NW_022111324.1:42670487-42671904 GCF_000313985.2 Echinops telfairi | reverse complement strand
CCATTCCTTAGAACCTTCTGTTGGCTTCCACAGAAAGGGAGCATGCTGGGAGCATGTTACTCGCTCTCCAGTCAATGAAGACTCAAAGCAGCCCAACCCAGAGGACAGAGTAGAAGGGCGCCCAGGAGAATGGGGGTCTCTAGGCTGTAATAGTTACAGGAGCATTTTCTTATTTGGAGAGATTGATGGCTTCCAAATGCTGAGCTTGACAACAATGTGCACACTCTTCATCACTGCACCTTCAAGGACCCCTGAGAGCAGGTAGTGGACGGAAGAGTCACTTCCCCTCAATACACAAGGCATACAGTTTCTCCCCTGAACATCAGCAGGATGAGGATAAATGCAGATACGAAATTGGTACAATAAATACCCATAAAATGACCAAATCCTTTTGTTCTGAAGCCATCCAGTACTGAATGAAGTTTAAAATACACATCAGAGATGGGGATTAAAATTTTGATACCTGCGAATGGATATGAAATTAACTCAATATTTTATAGTAAATGGAATATGGCTATTAATAAATACATTCAGACTTTATGTTTAGAGCATGAACCTTGGAGTCACATAAGCCTGAGTTTGTATCCTTGCACTATCAATGATTAATTGTGTGACTTAAGCGATTTACTTCAACCCTCTAAATCTCAATCCCCTTCAGTATCTACTTCGTAAAGTTACCATGAATATTAAATGAGATGATTTGTTTAGACAGTGCATTTTCTCAACCTTGGCAAGTCAGTAATAAACAGTAGTCACATAGGAGTCTCATGCCAATGCTAAAGAAACTTCTTTCACAAAAGAATTAAAATTGTTCAGAACCCTTTGATGAGGGCTTTCAGTGAAAGGGTCTTTAGAAAACATCACCAAAACATGCTCTCCAGAGTATCAAGTAAAACTATAAAATATAAAACAGATCTGTGACATTCACAAATTTAAGATTCAATGCTTGGATTTTCCAGGAACCTGTATAATCCTTGGCATGAGGTCATTTGTGCTGTGGCATGGATTGACCATTGCTACAGACTTGGAGGATGAAATACAAGAATACCCCATGCAACTAGCAAATGAGCCTTTTGGCAGCTTCAACATCTCTTCCTGGCTTTATTGCTGTCTCTCCATGTGCATATAGGTATTTCTCCTCATTATAAATCTAAAGAGGTGACTCAATATTTTCCTCATTCTAGTTTATAGATTTCATGTGTAATTATATCTCTGGGTGGAGGGATTCAAGAAGGACTGAGGTATATCTCTTTCAGCAATATCAAGTGCCCATATATGTCATCATCTAAAAGGTGAGGAACTTTATAAGATGTTACAAAATCACTGTTCCTACTATTGAAATATGATCATTCTAATTTGGATGCATTTACTTAGAATACTGCTTTGCTTTGTTCTGACATGTGGATTTTAGTATGTG
>NW_022111324.1:42669058-42670387 GCF_000313985.2 Echinops telfairi | reverse complement strand
TTAGTCCACCGTTGAAACCTAGCTAACCCTGAGTGGTACAAATGGCCCGTGTGCTTGGCTAATAACCAAAAATATAGAGGCCCAAGTTCATTGAGAGGAGCCTCTGAAGAAAAGCCTACCAGTCATTGAAAACCCCCGGAAGCGTAGATCCCCTCTGACACATGTGGGCTCATAGGTTGGACTCAATTTTCCTGTAAGCGTGCAGCTCTGTGTGGGAGGAAGATGAGGCTGTCTGCTCCCCTACAGATTTATAGCCTCATAAGCCCTCTATAGGGATGCTATAGTCTGAACCAGCTTGATGGCAGTGGGTTGGATGTTTTACAAGTCGAGCTGCAATAAGACATTTCGTATGGACCTACATATAAATGTGTCTCTCCTATGTAACAAAGTCAACATTGCTTTTGACACAGCTCACATATATAAATAAAATGGGAACATTCATTTTATAGTTTTTGTACTTGTTACATATGAAAGTTTCAAACACAATTTTAAAAAATGTTATCTTGAATTCTGTACTGTTTGAACTGGACAGTTGGAAATTATATGTAGGCGGCTAGTCTTGGTTAAGTCGCCGGTTCAGCTGTGTGTAGAAGACAAATGTCTCTCGAATGCTCTGGTTATGTTGTGGCTCTGCTCCATGAGTTAGGAGACCCTCAGACCTTGTGCTAGCAAACTGGCTGCATTTCTTGGGTCCAAAATGGCTGCTCCCCAAGTCCCCATCCTCGCAGATCGGAAGAGATAAAGAAGCAGGAGATGACAGACTTTTCCACCTTCAGGTTTCACTTCACAGTTAGACTCATTCTCTCTGCATCTTGTTGGCCAGAAAGCAGTCGCGCTGTCACTCTGTGCACGCGAGACGCTGAAAACGCATATCTCCATTCTGGGAAATCATGAAACCAGCAGAATATTCATTACCCTGGAGGAGACCCAGGAATAACCACAGTCTCTGCCATCTATGTTGTGAGAGAGAGATGAGGGTTTCTATTCCCATGAAGAGTGACAGTCTGAGACATCCGCAGGTGCAGTTTTACCCTGTCCTGTAGGGGCCGCTATGAGTCAACACTGACTAGATGTCACAGACTTTTGAGGGGATTTTTTTGGCCACCAACATGAACATGCAAATTTTTTCTTTTATAATTAGGAGGAACATCTCATTCATAAATGTCATAAGAATGGAATGCTTAGAGAAAAGAAGGAGCTAACATTAATTTTGTTAATTACAGAAACCAGAATTGTCGATTCAATTTCTCTCCATCACCTTGGGCAAATTTCTTAACGTCTTGTGTTATTCAGCTTCTTCGTTCACAAACATAGTGCTTATTTTATGTG
>NW_022111324.1:42664468-42668917 GCF_000313985.2 Echinops telfairi | reverse complement strand
TGCTCCCAATTTTCTTTTCAATCATAAAGAGCAGAGGAACCGTTCATAGTGATGATGAACCCACAAAGAAGAATATGCGTATTCATCATGTAAGTAAATCTGTCAACTACATCATTTTCCCCACTATTTCAACTCGATATTTAAAATCAAGGTGAAAAGAAGATGAGATTGGCTTGTAATGTCATTAGTTTAGTTTTGTTTTCTCTTACTATTAAGTGATAGTCTAAGATTTTATCCACTAAATTATGTATTTTCCTCAATTTGTCTAATTGTAAGTGCATATATTTATTTGTGTTTTGAAAACATTGCAATACTGGAAGTACTTCTTTCTCTCGCCAAAATAACCAAAAAAAATTCTATAATGTCTTTTTATTGTTGTTGTTATTGTTGTTCAAATAACACTCTCCTTCTTTCCCTTTAAAAAACACATGTACCATCCTCATGTGTGCATCCTGAGTGTAGAACCAGCTGTTGGCGTGACGTAACCCGATGTCTCTATCTGCAGTCAGGCCTGAAGAAGTGACACGTATTCCATCGGTGCATATCCCCCAGTTCAGCATCTCAGCTTTAGAGTCTAGCAGATAGTGAGAGTATGCATGATGATATACACATAATCATGTATACATACAGCCCCTGGTGGCACTGTGGGTTAGGCATCAGGCTGCTACCTGCAAGATCAACAACTGCTCCTATGGAGAAAGATGAGGCTGTCTTCTCCCCTAAAGGTTTGCCGTTTCAGAAACCCTCCATAGAGTTGCTTTGTGAAGCCCCTTCGTGTGTGTGTGTGTGTGTGTGTGTGTGTGTGTGTGTAGGTGTATGAGGAGGCTTCAAAAAGTTCATGGAGAAATGGAACGAAAACATAATAGAATTTTTCTCCTTGAAAAATTCGTGTATCTCTCTCAAGTATACGCTGGAAAAGATTTTCAGGAGGCTTGGCAAACAAAAAGGGAAATAATACATAGCCATACAAATGTGAGTGTGAGCACAGGAAGATGAATAGAGGGATGTAACAGTTCTACAATTCTACAAGTTTTCTGTACCGATGGAGATTTTCTTAATGAGTAAACTCAGCAAAAGACTCCCAAATCTCAGAACAAATGGGCAATTCTGGAATTGTTGGTTGTGGACTCGTCCAAGTGCCGAAGCTCATGTTCAATGAAGAAGATGAAATACTGGCCACGGTGTTCACTAACCACAATGGAAGCCAAGACACACACACACACACACACCACACCACACACACACACATTGTAAACAAGATCCAGAAAGTCAAAGTTATCTGTAATAAGACTTATCTTTCACTTATTAGCTCGTGATCAGTTTCTCATTACCAAAAGTGCATTTTTAGCTCTGTGTGCGTGTGTGTGTGTATGCGTGTGAGAGGGCAGGAGTTCAAGGCGTGGAGAGGTCTGTCTTTTTGCAGCAGCATTCCATTCACAAGAACAATGCCAACCTGACAAGATGTGACTTCTTGCTCCCCTGGTGGGAAAAGGTGTGGTGAGCCATTCACTTGACATGCTTTCCTTCTTGCTTGGCTTTTTTGCAGCAGCTGTCACAGCCATGTAAGGTCTACGGTGGGTTTTGTGGTGCAGTGATATACTTTACCATGAGTCAGAATGATACTTTGGGGTTTTGTTTGCTTAAAAAATGTCATCTGTGACCATGGTCCACATTAGCTTATATAAGTATTTTAAAACTGTCACAGTGACTGCAAATTAAACTGGCTCTCCATCTTTCCTCTGCTCTCTGTGTTTGAATGGGCATTGAGGGCCTTCTGTGTAAACAAAAAAAGCACTACCTTAATGTGTCTCTCACATTGTCTCTACCTCAGTTATCATGTGGTAACAGTACCATTATCCATCCTTTCTTAGGCCAAAATATTGCAGACACTCCTTGAGTCCTCTCTTGATCTAAAACCCAACTTCCTAGCATCCATAAAGCAGGTCACTGAAATCTGCAACATATGTCCCAAACCTGGCGAGGTTCCTTCATCCCCATGACTGACCCAGCAGCTCTGGTCTGGAAGCATGCATCTCCCAGCTGGATCTCCTACTTCCACTCTTGCCCCTACAATGTATTTCTTTCAGTGAGCATTTTAAAACATAAATGATAGCATAGCAGTTCCTTGCCTAAAACTGCAGTTGTTTCTGACTACAATTGAAATAACACTCTAGTAATTAAACTCTAAGTCCTTATTTTGCCTATAAGGTCTCTCCAGAACAGACCACCCTATCTTATTGACCTCATCTTCTTCCACCCCTCCCCCCTCATGTCATTTAGTATTCTCCAAGCTCTTAGAGCTTCAAACACTCCAAGTTGTTTCCCTTCTTGGAAATACCTGTTACTCCATCTCGCTGAACTTTCCTCCTGGGGGAAGCTTGCCTATACTCTTTTCTGGACTCAGTTGTAAGCTTAAAGAAACCCTCACTACTTACCCTAGCCAAAGAATTACCAAGAGTTGAAAGACTCACACTTAATCGATAGTGTTGCCCACAATATGATACAAACTATTAGAACTCTAAAGAGAATTGATTTTCATTTGTGGGAATCTGCACCTGGGCAGAATGAAGAGACTCTGGTTGGGAGTTATAATGAAACACAGTACGTACATCTGAGTCATATTGTGCATGAAATTTTTAAAAAGAAAATGGAGCAGAATGATCTCCTTTCATCATGTAAAAACTCTCCCTTCACGCATCAAAGACTCAGAACAAAAAATCATATCATTGTGAATGAGAGGGAGTATGGAGTGCAGACCCAAAGCCCATCTGTAGACAATTGGACATCCCCTTACAGAAGGGTCGCAAGGAAGACACAAGCCAGTCAGGGTGCAGTATAGCACCAAAGAAACACACAACTTTCCTCTAGTTCTTTAATGCATCCTTCCCCCCACTATCATGACCCCAATTCTACCTTACAAATCTGGCTAGACCAGAGCATATACACTGGTACAGATAAGAGCTAGAAAGACAGGGGATCCAGGACAGATAAAACCTGCAGGATCAATATTGAGAGTAGCCATATCAGGAGGGTAAGGAGAAGGTAGGGGGAGAAAGAGGGAACTGATCACAATGATCTACATATAATCTCTTCCCAAGGGGACGGACAACAGAAAAGTGGGTGAAGGGAAATATCAGTCAGTTAAGACATGACAAAATAATAATTTCTAAATTATCAAGGGTTCATGAGGACGGGATAAAATGAGGAGTTGATACCAAGGGCTCAAGTAGAAAGCAAATGTTTTGAGAATGATGAGGGCAACAAATGCACAGTGGATGTATGGATGGATTGTGATGAGAGTTGTATGAGCCCCCAATAAAAGGATTTTAAAAAAGAAGAATTGCCCCGTCCATCATCATTCAGCAAGCATATGTGGGTACCAGGCACCATGTGCAGATGCTTTCATTCTGTACCGAAAGACAGGACAAAAAGTCTGTCATAGCACGTCATCTTATAATCAAATGGCGTTTCATCTAGTGTTTCCCAAAGTGGACAGTACTGTCCCTGGGGGGGGAGGGCACTCTAATTATCCGGTTGTCTGAGATTATGAGCTAGAGTACAAACTTCTTATTTGCCTTGTATTGCCCGCCCCCTCTTCCTCTCCTCCCATTCCCCTACCCCCACCCCATGCCACAATAAAGGGGCCAGTAAGCCAAATGGGGTTGGGAACCTGTGATCTAGCACCTTCTATTTTTTTACCTCAAATGATAAATTTGAGGTCAGGAAACTTGAATCCTCCTCCTATTTCTACCATGTGGCTTGGAGCTCATGCTAGCTCCTCTGAGCCTGACTTTCCATGGCGCTGGACACGCTCATCGCTGAGCCCTGGTGATGGCATGCATGCCTGCATTCAGTTCTGAGCCATCGTGACCCGATGCACAGCCAAAGGAAGCCCTGCCCAGCCTCGCGCCTTCCTCATATGGCTACGTTTGAGCCCACGGATGCAGCCCTGTGTCCATCTTCAAGGGTCTTTTTTCTTTTTTGTGATGATTTTCAACGTTACCAAGCACCATGCCCCAAATACCCGGATTCCATGAACGTGTGAAACACTGTTTTGTCCTAAAGAAAATATACGACCCTCACTGACCCATGGCCCTGCGGGGACCCACCGGAGACACAGTGTGGGAATTGCGCCCTATCTGATCCCCCCACACCTAGGCAAAGCACTGGGCAGGGGGTGAGGGGGGGGGCGCGTCCATTGGAACAACAAAGGAATGGAGTGGCAAGGTCCCCAGGTCATGCTGAAGGTGGACTTTGGGGCCAGGGCATAGTGCCCCAACAGACTGACTGGAAAACACTTCTAAAGGCCAACAAATGATCCTTGAACTAACTACAAGCTTTTCTTCCTTGTTGTGTTGTGCTTTGTTTTTTGTCAGTGGTTTGTTGTTGCTGTTTTGTTGTATATTGCTGGTTGGTTTTGCTCTGTCTTGTTTTTGTGCATGTTATTAT
>NW_022111324.1:42656187-42662926 GCF_000313985.2 Echinops telfairi | reverse complement strand
AAGAGTTGTACAAGCCCCCAATCAAATGATTTAATAAAAAAAAAAGGAAGAAAGAAAAGAAAAAAAGAAAATAAGCGAGACTAGAAAGCTTGGGAAAGAATGACGTGTAAGAACCACCCCCCTCTCTCACGTGGATGAGTTCACCGTTCTTGGGCCAGCTATATTATTTTCCCAACATTTGGAATCAAGGTGAAAAGAAGAGGGAACCTGTTTGGAACAGTGTTCATTTTGCTTTGTTTTCTCTTACTATTAAGTGATAGTCTAAGATTTTATCCACAAAATTATGTATTTTCCCCCAAATTGTCTAATTGCCAATGCAGGTATTTATTTATGTTTTGGAAACATTGCGGTGCTAAGGATACTTCCTTTTACTTCAGAAAATAGCCAAAATGAGGTGCAATGTTTTTGTTGTTAGTTAGTTTAAAACCACTCACTTTCAAGGAAGGACATTGACATCACTACTCCCTACAAAGCTCATGGACGTATCGTGATGGTGCTGCGATCCACACCCCATTTCCTTCGGATGCTCCATCTTCTACCCTCAAGCAGTGCCACCAGCCACAAAGAGCATTGCCAAGCAGGTGCTATGGCTCATTCGCTTATGACTCCATAAAACCTTTATTTCCCTTTCCTTTCTTTTTTTGGTATTAACATGGTATCCTGGCTACCTCTTGATAATCAATTTAGAACTCAAGTCAAAAATGGCACATGGAATGTTGTTGTGTTTTTCCCTTTCCCTCCCAGTCTGCCTTTATTCCTTCACATTGTTGAGGACCGTTGCGCCCATTCAGATGGCAGGACGGTGCTGAATGAAGGCAGGCAGGCAGCCTGCCTCTCCGGTTCTGTGGGGCTAATTAGCATTCCTCAGAGCTGGAGCGCTTTGAGTGACAGGTAACCATGGAGAGTCACACTCCTGTAGATGATCAGCAAGAGTCTGGCTTTTCTTTTTAATTAAAAATTAGAAAATCCTTAAAGAAAAAGCATAGCATTTACTGAGGTATGCTTTTAGCCTGAGGTTGCCAGGCAGGAAAGAATTGCAGCGGTGTTGGAAGCAAAAGTGATGCTGTTTCCAAAGGGATCGCGGGAAATGCCATACCGGGGTAGTGAAATGGAAGAAATCTGTTTATTGTCCTCCCCAATAATGGATAGCCAAAAGGAAAACACAAAGAGGCAAAGATCATCTGTCTTCTTCAAAATCTGTGCAAGACTAGAATACTGGTGACACAATAGAAATGCTGTCATTTAGAAAGGATTAGAATGAGGACTTCGGAATGGAATAGCATATCTATTTATTGAATAATACACACTAAATATTGATTGCTGATGTGGAGAGATTTAATAACTAAATATAAAAGTATTCCTATTCTGTTTTGATCCTAAATCTATATATTGGAAACAATCGCCCTAGAGCACAGATACTAGAATCAATCTTATGCATCTAGGTCCAGGGGCAGTGAGGGTTTGTCGTTTGGGGAAAGTGCGTAGTGTGAGCAGAGCCCAGTGGTGAGCAGAAGTATGTATGACCACCTTGCAGTGGTGGCCCGGCTCTGGGAGGGGAGGCAGGGGCAGCACCGAAGCTCGCGGTTTAACATCCTCTCTGGATAGTTTTTCTATACTAAATAATGTGGATGTATCCAAGTCAATTTTTATTTTTCCACAAACGGCTCTATTTTATTTTGCTTCTGCTCCCCTTATAAAAACTTTAATTTTCACATGCCTCTCCCTTTCCTGTTTTCACCCCAAAGTAGGCCTATTGTGAAAACACAGTGCTGGTATTTCTGGCCATCAGAAGGCCAGGAAGTTCTTAGTCTCCTGGGATTGCCTAATCTCAAGAGTCTGCCAGTCTGATTCCAAGCAGAGTGGTGGGGAAAGCAAAGCAGCACAGCAGTGCGCTCAACTATCATATCAGAATAGCGTTTCACTAGTAATAAAAAGTCATGAATAAGACACTGATGAAACAAGCGGGAGCATTCTTGAGGCATACTTCTCTGGCTCGTATTTCCACCACTTTGGATTTCTCTTCTACGATGGAGTAGGAGCCAAAAGCAAACCACTCACTGAGTCCACACTGCCTCTTAGAGACTGGGACGTGCCCGGGGCTTCTGGGCCCGGACTCGTCACTGGAGGCCATAGCCTCAGCTTTCTCCCTCAGAGCTGTTGGTGGGCGGGAACTGCTTACCTTGAGGGTAGCATTCCAATGCATCAACCAACGGTGCCACCAGGGCTCAGAGGTGAAATAAGCCAATTTTCATTCTAAAGATTGTCCCCCGCAAAAAGTGAACTCTGGCTATGGTTTATCACTTCACTCGTTTAATTTATTTTATTGTTCCCTCTTGTCAGATGCCCTCGTGTCTCTGTCGTATTTAGACTCACCGTTCACTTTGTTGAGAAAGCTGAGGCGACCTCCCCCTTAGAGATGTGCGTCTTCGGAACACCTCTATAGGTTCCTGTAAGTCAGAATCAACCTGATGGCCGTGGGTTTGGGTTTGGTTTCTTTCTTGTAAATATAATTCTTCCACTTTCAAATTGTTCCTATGAATTTTCAAGAAAATTAATTCTCCTTTCAAGCTTCACAGATTGGGCTGGTAGCTATAAAATGTATTACTACAACTTTGTACAAATTTGTACGAAGAGAGCTTACCTCCCAAGAAATCCCACACTTGCTTTATTTTTTTCCTGTGATTCTTCCATACCCAGCAGACATGTACTGTGTACGTCAGCACGTTCTCATTTAATAGAAGTGACACAGAGGTATGTGTTGAAGCATTTCATTTGAGGCATACTGCGTTTGAACCGCAGCGCAGAGAAGCGCTGCTCCTGTCTTGGCACCTGCTTTGATATTTGTTGCTTCTGTGTGGAACGCCAACCAGTCTTCTTCCAAAGGGAAGCTGAACAGAAGATGAAAATGGACTTAATATATCACACATTTTGAAATATTGCCATTAAAAATCAGCCCCATCATATTATATAGGTTTGCAATATTGCCTGAGTTTCTTGAAAATGTCCAACTATTTTAAAGAGGCAACTAGATTGAGTTATTGGCTGTTTAGAATTGTTCTCCTTTGTATCCAACATGGAATATTTAACATTTCTAGACCTTTTAGTCACATTTTTTTCTTTAGATACTGAAAAAAAGAGGAGTTTTGGAAAGTATGAATCCCTTTGTTCTAAATTATCCGTAACGAAAGAGCGGCAGAGGCGCCTCGTGCTAGGAATCTTTGGCAGAGTTGATGTCTAGTTTCTCTTCTCATTTTGTGACTTCCTCTGTGTGAAAGACACTCAGAGAAAGGGAAGACGTTAGTGAGTAATATGTGGTACTAAATTCCTTTTAGAAACTGTTGATAGTCCTAGAAACTAGCTGTTAGCCCTTCCTGGATTATTTTTATTTTGTTTTCCTTGTGGGTACAGGTATTCACCTTTCCTACTCTTTCCTCCGAGACCGGAAAGATCAGAATCATGAAAGCGAAAAGCCTCTACTGACATAGCTCGATCCTTTTACTTTACAGATGCAGAAACTGGGACACAGATCGGTTTCGTTGGCAATTAGTCGATGAGGTTCAGTGCCATAAGCAGAACTGAAACTCCAGAGAGAGAATTCCTTCTCCGGCAAATGTCCAGGGTAGTGTCATTCCATTCGGCTTTCTCATTAAATTCCACACAGCCTTGTCATGGGATGACTCACAGAGTCAATAAACGGCACAAAAGCCAGGCCTTGCCACATCCTGCTGTGTGCCCCCTCACCAGTGCCAGGGCCCTGCTTCTGTCCAGGACGTTAACTTAGAAATGTCGCTTTCCTGCCTTCAACTGACACGAGGTTTCCATTCTCCACCTTTGAGACAACCGCGACATTCTCATATGGCTTTCATAAATCGTCTGCACTCTCCACTATTTGATGATAAAACATAACATTTGACCATAAAACTGGTCTTTTGAAAAAGCAGGAACATCCTTCCTTAGCCCTCTAAGAGATGCTTCCACTTTAAACATCCCAGGCACTGACTAAGATACGCATCAGATCAGCAAATTAGAACAGACACGATATTTCTTAAGAAACGTGCGCTTTATTATTAAAGCTAGGACCAAAAACAGTAGTATATATAAAAGATAATAAACAGATTTGCACGTTTGCTATTTTTTCCTAGTTATACTTAGAATATGCTAATTTTAAATCCACTCACCCAAGATCATAAGAAAACTCACAACTTAATGATCAAGATTATATTATTTGCAGCACGTAAAGAAATAATATTTTATTGTTGCTTAAGGCAGTTGCAATTTATTTTTACTAAAATCCTTTGGGTTCAGTTTTGAGTGACAGAGATAATGTCTCCTACATATCTATTAAGGTCGTGTAGCAGATTACACCTAGGGTTACTAACTACAAGGTCAGCAGTCTGAACCCATCAGCCCTTCAATAGGAAGAAGATGTGACTTCCTGCTCCTACACAGATTTACAGTTTCAGAAATCCACAGGGGAAATTCTACTCTGTCTTCTCGTAACAGAATTGGCTCAATGAGAACTATTCAAATTGGATCTCTTTATTAAAGCATGGAAAGGCTTGTAAGCTAAATGCAATCTATTTGGAACCAGTGAATAAGTCTATAGTGATTTGTGCAGATACAACCCAATCACATTGCATAAATTCATCCCTTTTCTTCTATTTTGGCTAACACACTCAACTATAGTTTAACATGAATTGAACTCCAGAACAGAGAAAGGTTTAAAAGGATGAAGCAGAACCTGAAAAATGACATACCCAAACATTATTAAAAAGTATACAAATATTTACCTTGAAAAAGAAAAAATACTCAAAGGAGATATAGTAGCAATTCTTTAGAAAAATAAGTATTCCAAAAACTCACAGCCATCGAGTCAGTGCTAACTCCTAGCAACTCCATGCAGGTTTTGGAGACTGTCACTGTTCCCGGGAGGAGAAAGCCTCATCTCTCTCCCGCAGAACTGCTGGTGGTTTCAAACTGCTGTCCATGCGGATCCCAGCCCAACGAGTAACCACCACACCACCAAGTGTTCATAAATTAAATTAACACACAAATGTATCTGTGTAAATTCAGTGTAAGCTTGAGTTTCTTCATCCTCTTACTCATCCTCTATCCTTAATCTTATATCCTAAAATGTAAATGTTAAGCTTTTATAAACCCTTCCAGGACATTTTATGATATTGTAAACATCCAACATAATCTTTGAGGGGAAAGCCAGGGTGCCTTCTTCAAAATGAATCCAACAAGTAAACATTAGATTTTAAAAACAAAAACGAGGAGGCCGATGACAAATACCAAGTATCCCTCGGTGTGAGAAAGGAAGAGACGCCCAGGGGAGGAGAGCAAATGCCCATCGCATTGAAGCCATGCAGGAGCCAGCTGCTTCAGCATCAATCTTGCACAAAATGAATTGGATGGGACCTTATTTCACCTTTTAGTTTCTATACAGCCACTTATTTGCTTTTCAATGCTTCCAGTAGAATAAATATGAAGTATTTTTAAGTGGCTTCCCTCAGGGTGTAAACAGTTCCCAAGCTCTCTGGCTAAACCAAAGGCTGCAAAATTCAAGTCCACCCAGAAGCATATAGAAAGAACGGCTCGGCGATCTTTGTTTAAGAATTTATTTGTAAGCACAGTTCTGCGCTGACACACATGGGATCGCCATGAGTCAAACCAATTAAGCGACAACTGGTTACTGGTTACCATGGACTGCCAGAAGACCAAAAAATTAAATTCAAAAAAAAATCTCTCTTGGAAGAAGTAAATCAGAATGCTCCTTAGAAGCAAGGATGATGAAATTTCATCATTTATTTTTGGCATGTTATCAGGAAAGACCAGGCCTGGTGAAGGACAGTGTGTTTGGTAAAGTAGAAGGGCAGTGACAAGATGGATGGACTAGCACTGTGATTACAAGGAGCTCAAACATATGAACAGTGAATTGGAATCGTTTCTATGGTACCAATCAACAGCAACAGCACATTGATCCGTGATAGGATGAGCATAGGATATTAGAAAAAGGAAATGAAGGGATAATTAGAATGAGGAATGGAACAAAGACAAAGAAAGAAGGAATGTGGTATGATCTGGAAAATTTCCCAAAGTCACCAAACCCCATCCTCCCCCAATCAGGCAGCAGAACCAGTAACATAAGGAACGTACAGCGAACTTTGACAATTTGTTTGCAAGAGTTGTCCAAAATTATGCTTTTTAAAAAATCAGTTCAAGTTAAAATAAACATCTTACAACTGAAAACAGAAAATGCCCTGTTCGTTCAGAGTCTGACTGGTCCCAAATAAGTTCTAGTTTTATCTTTTGAAGTGAAAATAACTAAACAGATGAGATCCTTTTCTGGTCATTTTTCAAAGAATTCAGAGAATATTGTTATGATTACATAGGACTACTGAAACTTGAAATTACTAAATGACTGTACATGGTTAAAAACAGACCAGACTTTTGACACATGCAATACTTTTTACCAGAAGTTGAATAAAGTCAGTGTCTATGAAACTACTGAATTCTTTGTTACGTTCCCCTTGATCGCTTGTTGTTTCCTGTCCCTAGGTTTGTTAACACTGGTGGGGACTGAGCATGATAGCGGGACAGGAGGAGAATCAAGGGAAATAGAAGAAAGAGCTGGGAGGAAAAGGGCATTTATAGAGCTCTAGATAAAGGCATGTACATATGCAAATATATTATATGAGGATGGGGAAATAGATCCATGAGCCTACATTTATAGGTT